>NC_089800.1:85689366-85711866 GCF_029633855.1 Hoplias malabaricus
TCAGGTAAAAATACGTTAGAAATAAGTTGAATAATCGTATTATATTCTTACAACAATTTCCACATGAATAACACTAGATATTTAGACTAGATTTGAGTAAATTTTACTCGCTTAGATTTCATTTTTTTGCAGTGTGTAAAGAAAATAATTTAAAATTATTAGAAAACTAAATGTTAATTTTAAATATAATTGTCTTGAAGAATTTGTAACAGAATATTAACACTTAAAAATACACAACAATGCTGCTTATTGTGGCTGTGTGGATATTAATCTGTTTGGCTACAGTTTCCCAGAGCACTGTGTGTTCAGACAGTTTTATTTTGAAGAGTCATGAGGATAGCTGTCAAACAGAGAGGTCAGCGCAGGGTCAAGGGAGTGGACGCTCTTATCAGGGCTTTCCTCGGCTCTTCCTGCATGCGCTCTGTGTCTCTGTGTGCCTGTTAGGTGAGAAAATCCTGGCAGATAATTTGTTTTAGTAAATGAAACAGATGTCTTTTTGGGGGTTTTTTGGAGTGTGTTCCCGGGAGATGGCCCTCCCTCAGTCCGGGGGGTCAGGCACAATGCACCCGGGGGCTAGTTGGAGGGAAGAAAAATAACAAGACAAGGCAAAGAGCCCGGGGACCACAAACATCACTCACATCTCCCATAATCATCAAGGCGATGCTCGGATGCCTCCTTAATTTACATAATACCGTCCTGACCACTTTTACTCCAGCTATCCATCACCGCAGGACCAGGCCCTTCTCCTCTGTCTCCCTCTTCTCTTCTCCTCGATTCTGTCTTGTGTTTATCTGCCCAAGCACAAAAGATTGATTCCCCACTGGTTCTCTCCCTTATGTTCAGCAGATATGAATTTTTTCAGGGAATGATGAAGCACCGACTCAGCTAATAATAAACAGAAAACCCATATTCAAAAAAAAAAAGACCCCGTTTTTTCTCCTGTCTGTCTTCGTTAGGTTTAGACGAGGAGACAAACGATGAGCTGAGTAACTGGAGCCCCTCTCTGCACTTTGAGATGTTAAAAAGGATGTTGTTTACGTATCTCAAGCTCCCTCAAAATGATAAGTGTCATAAAAAAATGTAAAATGTCAACAAAAGGGGGTAATGTGTCTCTCACGGCTCTGTATTAAGGATTAAGTGTCGAACCTGTCCTTGATGATGGGACACTGCAGTTATATATGCCTTACGTATAACCACCATCACAATAGGCGCACTGTGTAGTCCATCTGTAGCTCTGCATACTTTGATATCCCCTTCCGTCCTGTTTTTCAGCAGCCAGGACCCACACAGGTCCCCCCTCAAGGCAGATATGATTTGGGTGGTATATCATTCTCAGCCTCAGTGACACTGACGTGGTGGTGGTGTGTTAGTGTGTGCTGTTCTGATGCAAGGGGAGTTTTTAAAGACTGTTAATAATGAATGTCTGCAGAGCCACAGAGACAGAGAGCTGTAGTGTTACACCAGCAGGGTCACTTCAGTGGCTTCAGAACAGTGTGCTGGCATTTTATTGCATGAGTTTTAGGTGAATTAATAGTTCACTCATTTTTAGGTGTGTTTCTGTATTTCTATATTTGTGTTAAATTAGTTTTGAGCTCCAGTAATATTTTAAGCTTTAGATTAAAACAAATGTTTCTTTGTATACATACAGACATTTGCAGCTTAAATATAACACAAATATTAGATTATGTGTCCTGGATAAGCTAATGGGATACATAGACACCCAAAAATCAGAAATGTCACATTCATTCATTCATTCATTATCTGTAACCCTTATCCAACTCAGGGTTTGCGGTGGGTCCAGAGCCTACCTGGAATCATTGGGCGCAAGGCGGGAATACACCCTGGAGGGCGCGCCAGTCCTTTACAGGGCAACACACACACTCACACATTCACTCACACCTACGGACACTTTTGAGTCACCAATTCACTTACCAACGTGTGTTTTTGGACTGTGGGAGGAAACTGGAGCAACCGGAGGAAACCCACGCAGACACAGAGAGAACACACCACACTCCTCACAGACAGTCACCTGGAGGAAACCCACACAGACACAGGGAGAACACACCACACTCCTCACAGACAGTCACCCGGAGCGGGAACCGAACCCACAACCTCCAGGCCCCTAGAGCTGTGTGACTGCGACACCTACCTGCTGCACCACCATGCCGCCAGAGATTTCACATTAGATATTAAAAAGTAATATTGTAGGGTGCTTAAACTCATACCTTGTTTGGTCCAGACTTCCAGGTTTTGGTGTAAGTCTAAACAACGTGGTCTGACTGAAAGCGGTGGTCTCAGTCTCCATGGTTCAGTTTTTGTGCATTGTAAAAACACTATTTTGGATGGAATTTAAGGCAGCAAACACAGCAGAGACGGACATGACCATGTTTGACCATACCATGCACTTTAAGTAAGAAAAGTGTATCATGAGTGAACAGCGATATCATTTGACTTACTTTTTTTCAATGGTCATGTGTAATTTAGCTGTCAGAGTTGTACACATGAATAAGAAAAACATTTAACACCACCCTCTAAACTCACACCAATGTATTGCTTTTTTATGTGGTGTTACAGTAGTACACATAAAAAAAAGATAAAATGTAAGCAAATGTGATTCCTATCGCATTACTTCTGCCTTCCCCAAAACCTAGGGTGACCAGATCTGAGATGGTGAAAAAGAGGACACAAAACATTTTTTAATTCATCTGAGAATTTACGTTTAGCCATAGCTGCTCGAGATGAGGGTGGGTACATGAGCTTTCCCTGATGTGAACAAGGACTACTGACGTGCAGACTGACCAATTAAATGTTTACAGAGAAGGTTGTCGACCAATAACAGTAGCTCTACAGTCAGACCGTCCAATCAGAAGATTTTAGGCTACTTCACCACGCCCCCTTCTCACTCAAGCGAACCAAACGGAGTAGGGGAGGGTGGGACTAGTTTGTGAACGAAACTTCTCGATATTCTATGTAAGCTCTAGAAAAACAAAATCCCAGACGTTTGTGAATTTCCGCCCGGACATTTTTTTTATGTCTAAAAAAGAGGACATGTCCGGGTAAAAGAGGACGTCTGGTCACCCTACCAAAACCACACAGTAGCACACTACATAGGGTATAAAAAATACTGCATTATAGTTAGAAGAACACTCAATAGAGTAGAAGGTAAAGTGAAATGGAGCGTGCTTTGGGAAACAGCTGTAATCGGCCACTGCAGCGAGTTCAGTCACTTAAGGTGGAATTGAAAACGTGAATAAGGAGCTGATAAATACATAGGTTAAGCACAACATATATTTTGCTCAATAAATTGCAGTGTTAAACCCAAATGTGCCATTTCAAACATACACAGTGTAACAGAACACAAACATTGGTTCAAACCTTGGTCCGGATTTTCGTGTTTGAAAATGCCCTGGTGTTTACTGTAAAATAAAATATCAAATATATTTCAAATAAAATTGATCAAATATGATCAAAAATACATCAAATATTATGTAAAAATGAGCGTATTAACAGTTACAGTGTAGCTGAAATATGTTAGCTCAAATATAGCTAAATTATTATTGAAATAAACACAAAGTTAACTGTGGGCTTCAATAATACAGAGGATTTATGTGTACACTTCTATTAACTATTGAGAAATAAAATTTTACCCCAGTCAGGTTTAAAATAAGTATCATATTAAGCTTTATGCTTAAACAAACATGCATTTGAACTCATATTAACTTTCCAAGGGTGAATATACACACAGCGTATGTGGCCTGTACCTCGTACTGATGTAAAAAATACATTCCACATAAACAGTCACTGTCGACATGGCAGTATTGCACTGATCTTCCCCTCCACTGCCCTGAACCTACTGGAGTGCAAATGCTGCTGTAAAATTGAGGCTCTGTGGCTTAGAGAGACCCTTCTCAACTCTGTGTCCATTCACTGTCCACTGTATTAGACACACCTCCCTCCAAGCTCCGCCTACTTTTCTTGCTTCATTTTCACAACTGATTAGTTCTGAACTTCCCACCCTCTCCTCAACAATAATAAATAATAAATCAAATACAGAGGTAGAAGTCATCATGGTTGTGCTTTTAAGTCTCAGAAGAAGACTCTGTGTGTCTAATGTTTCATGAGTAAGCTGCTGAAAATATGACACACTTTGCATTTTTTTATTTTTTTTGGGCAGTCACAGTCTTCAAAGTTTCCTTTACGATAACGAAAAACCATTAGCTGCTGTCAAACCCAGAAGAAGAGAGATTATTTTTTTTATTGAAATAAGATTAAAATGATAACTTTGACTGCGGCCTCCACCTGATAAAATATTTCAGCTCATAAGCGTGTTGTAGGCTCAGGGATTAGAGAGAGAGAGAGATGGGCGAGGGAGCGGCAGAAATTCATAATGTATAATAAAACAAAAGGTGTCATGGGAAATAACACTGGTACAGTATTCAAATTAGAGTGTGATGTAATCCATATGAAAAATGTAAATGATTTAAAAATGTAAATGATGGCAAGGAGAAAGGAGAAATGTTCAGGGTGCAGGAACACCAGGATGGAGGTGTGTGTGTGTGTGTGTGTGTGTGTGTGAGTTGGTGGGGAGGTGATGTTTAATGTCACTGTGGCATTGTCACATGTCTTATATCTATTTACATCTGTGTGAATGTGTGGAGAGATGTAAAGGTAGGAATCAAGCAGGAATGTCAATGAGCTGAGGTTGTGATGGTGCTGGGAAAGTGCAGGATAATTCTTTAAATGTTGAATGGTTATTACATCCATATAATAATAATAATAATAATAATAATAATAATAATAATAACAATATAGCATGGTTTAATCACACACCTCTCTCTGTACTAATCACTGCATTAACATATAGCAGTTCACTGATGACTGCACAAAAACAACAGACTCAAATCCAATTCTTCTTGTCTTCTTTAATTGTGCTTTTTAAAAAAAATTAAAAGTGTGTTGTGCATTGTACAGTGTCACCTGAGGTTTGTGTGTATTGTACACTCTCCGAAAAAAAAAAAGGTGTGGTAGAAGTACATTATTGGTCACTAGGTTCAAACAGTGTGAACGTACCTTTAAAGGTACAGCAGTGGTTTTACAGTCCAGTTGTGTTCCCTAAAGGTACATTACATTACATATGAACCAGAGGCGATTGCTCTAAGACTGCAAGGGAAGCTGAGCTTCCCCTAAAATGTTAAAAAAATAAGTGATCAAATATATACTGTTGTGTACATGTCATTGAATAAATATGCACTACAACGCGCTCAACTTTTGTTCAGAATCAGCTTCTTATCACTGGTAAATACGCGGCTTTCCTCTCAATCATTCCCGCAGCTTCACAGTGCTTTAAACAGTGAGGACGCTGAGCGTCCACAGAGTTCAATAGCGAAGCAGCGAAGTGCAGCGAAACGAAACGAGTCATTGGATAAATGCTGGGCTTTGTCCCGCCCATCGGACGCTCAGCGTCTCTGGGGGTCTATGGGTCCTCGGCTGGCCCGGACGCTCAGCTTCTGCATGATGATTGGATGATCTGTCTGAGGCTGAATCCCTTTTTGATTGACAGCGAAATGAGCGAATCAGCGATCCTTTGGTGTAAAGATCCGTGGGAGCACAGGCGGACACACTTCACGTGGGCCAAGGCCGTTAAAGCAGCCTAGCTCTGCTGGCCATTGAGAGGACACTAGTCAAGTCCCTGGAAAAGACGCCTTGTTGGTACGACAGGGTCACAGATCATTTTCTTGAAAGGGAATGGAGGGTAGAATTTACGTATAAATAAACCGACACATATTATGATGTAGGCCGAAATTGAAAGACCAGCATCCGCCACTGATATGAACATACTGTGTATTATTTGTGTACACTCTGACTAATTGTGTACAATAGCATATAAGATGTGTGACTGACAGTGTGGTGACAGAAATGCTCCGTATGTATCTCCAGATCTCTCATTTCTCCAAAAGGGTAACATTGTCGTAAAAAGAAATCACATTTTTTTTTTTGTTTAGTTGTTCCATGTGATGCCTATGACTTGAAATAAAGAATTTATAAAATCAATGGATTAAATATGTGATACCGTGATATAATAACTGTGGAAGACTCTTTGCCACCCCATAAAGGAGGACACTAGAAGCACAAACCAGCATCAAAGACTCAGGAATAACCACCGCTTTTCATTCTGTAAACCAGTCTCTGTCAAGTTGCAATTTCTTTTTCTTCCCTCTCATACCGGGCTCTTTTTACTTATTGGCACAACTTTGTGTGGTGTTCCTCATTGACCTTACACTAATAAACATTCAGGAGCAGAAGCAGGTGAGGATCATGGAGAATCATGCACTCCTCTGCATCAGTCTATGTGGCTCAGGGCTTGGCTCTGGGTTCAGACTCCTGGGTTTAAGTTGCAAGGCTTCTTCATCCAGTCTTTGAGTGCTCAGACCACAGCAGGTGTTAAACAATGTTGTAATGTAAACAAATCCACTTGGAGTTACAATATAAGGTTAAAAATATTTTTTTAAAAATTGACCAATATATTTTTACATTAAGGAAACAGGTCTAAATAAATTCGAGTTAATCCCGATGCCTATAACTTTAAATAAAACCTTTCCTGGATGTGGCTGACCATTGTTAAGACACTGAAAGTCAGTTTTAATGGGCAGGGAAGGCATTCAGTGCTGGACAAAGTGCTGATTTCAGTGGAATTCTGAGAAATCCTGCTAATGACTTTATTGTGTTTGGCCGAGTCATCTTCTCGACTGAAGCTGAAATGCCTGCTTCAGGTTTGAAGTGGAAGCCCTCCACTTCACAGAGCTGACCATAATAACTCAAAGCCACAGCCACACTGAGAGCTTGAGAGCTGTTTCAACTGTCCTACTTTTTCGCCCAATGGTTCAGTACAAAGAATACTGGAAACGAAGAGGAAATGAAGAGCTTGCTCTCACCAAGGATACAGTCATTTAACTCTGCTATTCATGTCAATTACGCAAATTATCACCGAGGCATGTCATCAGAACATAAGCCATGTTGCGGCTGTTTTGAAAGATGATGGCTATGAAGAGGGCTTTCAAGGCTTGTGGAGGCCAAAGCCTTTGAATGTATCTCTACCACAATTCAGAAGTTTATACAGGTCGTATCAGAGGCTTTGCACTGTTGAATGTACTCTCTGTAGTGCTATTCACTGTCAGTTCTGTAATTACTAATGGATTGCTGTACTAATTTAAAGGTTAAATATTTTTAAAACAATTTTTAAGTGTAGATGCACATCACTATTTGGAATCTGCAAATCCTTAAACTGCAAAAGAAGACTACTACTAGTTTGAGGGCTGCCTATAGGGATATTAGTGGCAACCTTAGACTGTTAGCTAATAGGAGATATTCGAGGGTAGTCATTCATGTAGGGGCCAATGATATTCGTCTGCGGCAGTCTGAGGTAACTAAGGGTAATATTACAGAGGTGATTAAACTGGCCCAGACGATGTCCGATGCCGTAATCTGCTCTGGTCCCATACCAATGCGGCGTGGCGACGAAGCTTACAGCAGACTTTGGGCGTTAAACTGCTGGATGTCCAAGTGGTGTTCCGAAAATCAAGTGGTCTTTATAGACAATTGGTTACGTTTTGAGGGCAAGCCTGGTCTTATAGGTAGGGATGGTATCCACCCCACGCGGGAGGGTGCTGCCTTACTTTCTTGCAGTATAGCACATAGTCTTTTAGTTAGTCGGCAGAGTAGTGTAGATAGCTGCTGACAATCCAGAGCCGGGACCAGGCCGCAGACAGACAGGCTAAACCGACCGTCTGCGAACTGTCTTGAGGCGTCACCCAGGTTCAACTGTATTGAGACTGTGTCTTTCCCCCGAACTAAATGTAAAAGTAGAAAAACAAAATCAGCCTGTTTCAGCAACCTAATCAATATTAAATCATACACAACACCTAGCAGCAACACCTCAGGACTAAAATTTGGGTTACTCAACATAAGATCGCTAAACTCAAAAGCACTCATCGTAAATGATATTATAAGTGATCATAAATTCAATGTTTTCTGTCTCACGGAGACGTGGGTTAAACCAAATGAATATTTAGCACTAAATGAAGCCACCCCCCTAGGCTATAATTATGCACATAGCCCAAGAATATCAGGCAAAGGAGGTGGAGTATGTGTAATTTACCAAAATACCCTAGAAATTAGTCTTAAACAATGTGACACCTTTTCTTCTTTTGAGGTTCTCTCCACTATTATTACAAATCCGGTCACAAAAAAGGACGCATTTTTATTATGCAACATTTACAGACCACCAGGGCCTTACTTAGAATTTCTGAAAGAATTCAGCGATTTTGCTACAAACCTAGCGGTGTGCAATCATAAAGTTATAATTGTAGGAGATTTCAATATCCATTTTGAGAAGGAAAGTGACCCACTAAAAAAGTCATTTACCTCAATCTTAGACTCTATTGGTATTACTCAAAATGTAACAGGGCCTACACACTACTGCAGCCACACTTTAGACTTAGTTCTGACACTAGGTCTTAACATTGACAAAATTAATATCTTACCGCAATCCTCAGCAATCTCCGATCATTACTTAATTTCATATGAGCTACGTTTTATCCATAATATATGTAAGAACCCTCGCTATTCTACAAGGCGTATAATAAAACCATCTACCGCCCTACAATTTATAGAAAACCTACCAGAACTATCGACCCCAGTTCCAACTCCATCAGACCCAATGGACCTAGATGTACTAACTGACTACCTAGAAAATACCTGTCGATCTACTTTAGAAAAGGTAGCACCACTTAAACATAAAAGTATAAGACAGAAAAAGCTCGCACCATGGTATAACGATAAGACCCGTACTTTAAAACAAACATTACGAAAACTAGAGCGGAAATGGCGATCAACCAAGCTTGAAGTGTTTCATTCTGCCTGGAAGGACAGCCTTATAGAGTATAGAAATGCCCTCACTAAAGCTCGCTCAGCATATCTGGCCTCGCTGATCTCCAATAATAAAAATAATCCGAGAGCACTGTTTAGTGTGTTTTCTAGAATTACAAAAAATCAAGCAGGTTCTGAACAACTAATTCCAGCAACTCTCACCAGTAAAGATTTTATGGACTTTTTTAATAATAAAATTGAGAATATTAGACAACAAACTCTAGCCACAGGATCAAATCCATCCTGGCTGCCACCTGATGTGAATGAAATAAAACATAATATAACTGTAAAAGAAAGACTTGAAACCTTTTACCCACTCCCACAATTAGAACTAGAGAAGATTATCACCTCCGCAAACTGTACAACTTGCACACTTGACGCAATTCCCACAAAGTTGCTCAAAGAAGTACTACCAGCTATTATTGATCCTCTTTTAACTATAGTAAACTCATCGCTTAGTCTGGGCCATGTACCCAAAGCTTTTAAACTAGCAGTTATTAAACCTATGATCAAGAAACCAAATCTTGATGCTAGTACACTGTCTAATTACAGGCCTATTTCTAATTTGCCATTTCTGTCTAAGATCTTAGAAAGAGCTGTGGCCCAACAACTTAGTTCATATCTACATAAGAATCATATATATGAAAAATTCCAATCTGGATTCAGGCAACATCATAGTACAGAGACAGCTCTAGTCAAGATAACAAATGATCTTCTTCTTGCCTCTGATCAAGGCCACGTATCCCTGTTGGTGCTTCTTGACCTAAGCGCAGCCTTCGATACAATAGACCACAATATTCTCATAGAAAGGTTAGAAAACATGGTTGGAATCACAGGGACAGCCCTATTATGGTTCAAATCTTACTTAACGGAACGTTATCAATTCGTAAAAGTAAACAATCTAAATTCAAATTATTCTAAAGTAAGATTTGGAATTCCACAAGGCTCTATTTTAGGACCATTATTATTTACATTATACATGTTACCGCTAGGCACAGTTATAAGAAACCATGACATTAACTTTCACTGTTACGCAGACGACACACAATTGTATATTTCAGCCAAGCCCGATGACAAACACAGATTAAAGAAAATAGAGGACTGTGTAAAAGACGTGAAAGGCTGGATGTTGAGTAACTTCCTCCTTCTAAACAGCAACAAAACAGAGGTCCTGCTTTTGGGTCCAAAAGTGACAAGAAATAAATTATCAGATTTAATTTTAGATCTAGCTAACTTTCCAGTTAAACCTGGTTCAGCAGCAAAAAATCTTGGTGTCATAATTGACCCGGATTTATCATTTGATCAACACATAGGTAGTATCACTAGGACAGCTTTTTTACATCTTCGCAATATTGCTAAGATTAGAAATGCCTTATCCCTCCAGGACGCAGAAACATTAGTACATGCCTTTATTACTTCAAGGCTTGACTACTGTAACGCACTACTGTCAGGATGCACCAGCAGCAATTTAAGAAAACTTCAACTAGTTCAAAATGCTGCAGCTAGGGTCCTCACTAAAACTAGAAAATTTGAACATATCAGCCCAGTTTTATCATCACTTCATTGGCTGCCTGTTAAATTCCGCATTGACTACAAAATTTTGTTATTAACATATAAAGCTCTACATGGGCTTGCTCCTGAATATCTTCAAGATACAATTTCCTATTATGAGCCTCCACGTTCACTCAGATCACAGAATACTGGATTTTTAAATGTTCCCAGAATTCAGAAGGCCTCAGCTGGGGGAAGAGCCTTTTCTTATAAAGCCCCCCAACTCTGGAATGATCTTCCAAAAAATGTTCGGGACTCAGACACAGTCGCAATCTTCAAATGTAGGCTAAAAACTCATTTGTTTAGTTTATCATTTGGTAGCTAATGCTCCCCCATAGATAAAGGCGGCAGATCCGGGGGGTCCATGGACACAGGGAATTATAGTATACTGAGACGCTGGTGCTGTCGTCCCGCCGCTTCTCGCGATCACTCAGGTTTGTTGACGGTGGAGCGGAGGGATGCCAGTGTTTCAGGATGCTCCCGTGTCTGTGTGTCCTTCTGGTTCTCTCCTTTTAGTTAATGCTGTCATAGTCAGATCTGCCGGAGTCATTAGCCACACTCTGGAAATTTTCATATTTTCTACTTTACAAACACAAAACAGTTCAAAACTAATTCCATCCCTTTACATCTTTCCGAGTAAACGACTGCCCACCTGTCTGTCTGGACACTGATGGATGACTGTCGAGATCCTCCTCCACGCTTCAGACCAGCTGCCCACACTCCAGCAACCACCAAGTGCCTTGAAGCTGTCCCTACACTGAAGTTCTCATGGACTACTAACTATCATCACCAGTAGATTGACCAGAGGAGGATGGGTCACCCCTTGTGAGCCTTGGTTCCTCCCAAGGTTTCTTCCTCAGCTGGGGGAGTTTTTCCTTGCCACTGTCGCCCCTGGCTTGCTCACTTGAGGGTTTTACATTTGTCTTTACATTTCATGTCAAATCTTGTCTTACTGGAATTCTGTGAAGCTGCTTTGTGACAACATCAGTTGTGAAAAGCGCTATATAAATAAATTTGATTTGATTATAAGTCAGAAAACATGGAGTATAACAGTTCTGGTTTTGCATGGCTTCTGATGTCATGTCTGAGACTTTTGAGTTCTCCCCTTCCCCTGTGTTGAAGATCATCATTTATGTGAGAACTCAAAGACGAGGTTAAAGAAAGCAAGACAAGAACAAATACGAGCAGAATATAAAAACAAAGAAATAAAAACAGAAGAAAGAAAAAGAGATTCTACTCCTCGCTCTTCACTGCTGTGCACTTGGATCGGGGAGAGAACGACACAAAGGAACAGGAGCTGAAACTGGTGGGACCTCACTAAGGACTATCATCCACCATCCACGTATTTTACTTATGTTCTATGGTATTTATTTGAGTGCATTAGTAAATACTTTAGTATTAATGGACAAAATCCCAGTGTATCTTCCTAAACAATTTCTGTTTTGTCGTCTCAGATCAAGCATATTCAAACTCGTTTAAGACCACATGCGGTTAGTGTACAGATTACATATTGTACAACAACCGAAACCCCCCTGCTGATCAGCGTATGGACACAGGTACGAGTGAGCTGCTTGTCAGAGGAGGATCTGCAGAAGTGAGAGAGAAAGTGAGAAGGCTGTGGAGGGACTGAAAGAAGCCTGGAAGGGAAGCCCTGTTTGATATGAGACTCCCTCAGGGGCTCTCCAGCTACTGAGCACCATTCTGTGTTTAGGTTCCAGCCGCTAGCCTCTGAAAACTGACCTCGTCTGGCGGATGTCCTCTGTGACCGGCACCTGAAGGTCAGTCAGTGACTCGGCAGGCCAGCAGACAACCAACATAGTTCCTGAGCTTGCATATCACACAGAGGGGAGTCAGAATTAAGGAGCCTCCATTCTTTACAAGTACAAGAATGTGTGTGTGTGTGTGTGTTTATATAAAAATATATATAGGACAAGTTTTTTCCATTGGGAAGGTGGTCCTGTAGCATATCAAAGACAAAAAAAAGTTTATGATTTGTAATTATTTAATGATTGCAGGTTAGTTCCTGTCCACTGGCAGCACTGTTTCTGTAAATCCATCTAAAATATTCATTCATTATCTCCGGAGCTTCACTGGGTGCAAGGCAGGAACACACCCTGGAGGGGGCACCAGTCCTTCACAGGGCGACACACACTCACACCTAGGGACACTTTTGAGTTGCTAATACACCACCTTTTTTTTTTTTTTTTTTGGACCGTGGGAGGAAACCGGAGCACCCGGAGGAAACCCACGCGGACACTGAGAGAACATACTTCACTCCTCACAGACAGTCACCCGGAGGAAACCCACACGGACACAAGAAGAACACGCCACACTCCTCACAGACAGTCACCCGGAGGAAACCCACGCAGACACAGGGAGAACACACAAAACTCCTCACAGTCACCCAGAGGAAACCCATGCAGACACAGGGAGAACACACCACACTCCTCACAGACATTCACCCAGAGGAAACCCATGCGGACACAGGGAGAACACACCACACTCCTCACAGACAGTCACCCAGAGGAAACCCACGCAGACACAGGGAGAACACACCACACTCCTCACAGACAGTCACCCGGAGGAAACCCACGCGGACACAAGAAGAACACGCCACACTCCTCACAGACAGTCACCCGGAGGAAACCCACACAGACACAGGGAGAACACACAAAACTCCTCACAGTCACCCGGAGGAAACCCATGCAGACACAGGGAGAACACACAAAACTCCTCACAGTCACCCAGAGGAAACCCATGCAGACACAGGGAGAACACACCACACACCTCACAGACAGTCACCTGGAGGAAACCCACGCGGACACTGAGAGAACACACCTCACTCCTCACAGACAGTCACCCGGAGGAAACCCACGCAGACACAGGGAGAACACACCACACTCCTCACAGACAGTCACCCGGAGGAAACCCACGCAGACACAGGGAGAACACACCACACTCCTCACAGACAGTCACCCGGAGGAAACCCACGCGGACACAAGAAGAACACGACACACTCCTCACAGACAGTCACCCGGAGGAAACCCACGCAGACACAGGGAGAACACACAAAACTCCTCACAGTCACCCGGAGGAAACCCATGCAGACACAGGGGGAACACACCACACTCCTCACAGACAGTCACCCAGAGGAAACCCACGCGGACACAGGGAGAACACACCACACTCCTCACAGACAGTCACCCGGAGGAAACCCACGCGGACACAGGGAGAACACACCACACTCCTCACAGACAGTCACCCGGAGGAAACCCACACGGACACAGGGGGAACACACCACACTCCTCACAGACAGTCACCCGGAGGAAACCCACGCGGACACAGGGAGAACACACCACACTCCTCACAGACAGTCACCCGGAGGAAACCCACACGGACACAGGGGGAACACACCACACTCCTCACAGACAGTCACCCGGAGGAAACCCACGCAGACACAGGGAGAACACACCACACTCCTCACAGACAGTCACCCGGAGGAAACCCACGCAGACACAGAGAGAACACACCACACTCCTCACAGACAGTCACCCGGAGGAAACCCACACAGACACAGGGAGAACACACCACACTCCTCACAGACAGTCACCCGGAGGAAACCCACACAGACACAGGGGGAACACACCACACTCCTCAGAGACAGTCACCCGGGGGAAACCCACGCGGACACAGGGAGAACACAGTTACTCCTCACAGACAGTCACCCGGAGCAGGACTTGAACCCACAACCTCCAGGTCCCTGGAGCTGTGTGACTGCGACACTAATCTGCTGCACCACTGTGCCACCCACTTCTTTTTCCGCTTCTTCTTAATTATATTTATATTTTCAATGTGCTTTCCTTCTAAAAACATCTTAATGTTCCTGTAAATATATCCTTCTGAAAATTGCCACCCTGAGCAACACGCCATGTCCGTGTATGTTCAGTTTTTTATAGTAGGCCTCACATTGCGCTGAATAACACACTGGCAACAGGTATTTTTATTCATGGACACCTGCAGGCACGGAAAGTATGAAGGATTTGACACAAACTGAAGCACCACTTCGTCTTGGTCCAGCCTGGCTCTGGATGTGTCAAGAGGAGTTTACAGGAGTGTTTTCCACCCACCAAAGCACCACCCTGTAAAGGGAACACAATCACAATCCCCAGGTTTCTCTGTGGTAATTAGCAGTCGGCATGTTTATCCTTACCTTCTCACTCTCCTATCTGCCTTGTTTTGACTCACACATCAATGGCTGTGACCCCTGAAACTCTGCTGTTCTCCAGGGCGACAGTCTTCAGACTAGAGGAGGAAATTATCTCCTCGCATAACACCCTCCACTGCAAACCCAGTGCAACTCAGCAGGCACTGGAGGGCTTTCAGTACCGTCAACGAGAAAACGGGTTCACGTCAATGACACTGACGTATGGAATTTGCTGCTCAAGCCGTCTGGACTTCTGTTTGGACTTCTGTATTTGTATTATTTTTTTTTGTATGGACATATAATATTAATATTCATCAATTAATTGTCTGTAACCCCAGTTCAGGGTCACAGGGGGTAAGGAGCCCACCCAGAATCAAATCAAATCAAATCAAATCGAAATCGAAATCGAAATCAAATCACTGGCCGCAAGGTGGGGACACAAGCTGGAGGGGGCTAATATTAATATATTCTTACTGGTAAAAATACCAATAATAATACTCACTAAAATACCAAAATATTTTTTACATTTTTATGTGATTTAATGAAAAAAAGTCAGAGGATAAAAATATGGATAATTGTTGTAATGGAGTTATTTATTTCATTCATTCATTATCTGTAACCCATATCCAGTTCAGGGTCGCGGTGGGTCCAGAGCCTACCTGGACTCATTGGGCGCAAGGCGGGAACACACCCTGGAGGGGGCGCCAGTCCTTCACAAGGCACCACACACACATTCACTCACACACTCACACCTACGGACACTGTTGAGTCGCCAATCCACCTACCAACGTGTGTTTTTGGACTGTGGGAGGAAACTGGAGCACCCGAAGGAAACCCACGCGGACACGGGGAGAACACACCAACTCCTCAACGGAGCGGGTATTGAACCCACAACCTCCAGGTCCCTGGAGCTGTGTGACTGTGACACTACCTGCTGCGCCACCGTGCCGCCCGTTATTTATTTATTTATTTATTTATTATTTTATTTTATTTTTTATTTCACCCATTACCTAGACCTCCATCTTCCTGTTCCATCTTACACTTATTTAAAGTAAACCCTCCACAAAAGTCTACAGCACTGTTTCTGTAAGACTTGGATTGCATAACAGAGAGCTGGCATGGGTTTAGTTAAACAGTGCCCCCAGTGGACAGGAGCTTCCTTAGCGAGGTTTGAATAAGTACAAACCTTAATGAATCCTGACATAGATTTGCAGGGTGCTCTTTGCCGTCGTATATGTTCAGATTTGAGAACATCTCTACATCCCTTCATCTCTGTGTTTTCTCTTCATCCATCTTTTTTCAAACATAAATCATGCCAATTCCAGATTGTTCCGTATTCATATGCGCTGTAATGTAGAAAGCAGATGGCAGTGACAAACCAGTGCTCCTTCTTCATTCAAAACGCATCGCATTGTGAAGTCTATGTGGTCTATTTATTTTTCCTTTCAGCACTTGGCAGTGTGAGTATAATCAGAAGACTTTCTCTTGAAGGAGAGCTCTTAAACACTTCTCTCTTTGTGTGAGAAAAAGACTTTTTTTTTTTTTGCCCATTAGCGCTGGCATTAAGAGCCATTATTTTCCTTAACTGCACTAGCCACAATCCTAACGTCAGCTGGCATTATTGTTATTATTAGAATTATTATTTTAAAGGACAGAGGGCCATCTCTCAGAGCTTGACATAGTTTGGCTGTGGATGAGAGAAGAAGGACAGGACGTAATGTTAAATTTCTTCAACCACTTTTCTTTTTTTGTGCATTTATTTTGCCACATTAGAATCTCTTGTATTTGCCAAATTGTGCTTCTCCATACAAAGAGCATCCTGCCATATGCAACATTCCGTATCCTTGCAATGTTCACGTATTTCATTATAGACACCACTGTGTGTTGAATTGCGTATAGTCAACAGGTATTTTGATTCACGGACACTCACGTACGCAGAGTGTATGGAGTGATCTGACCTTCTGAGCACATATTACTCAAAGCACAAAACATTGGTGTTTGTAAAACATAAAAGAAAAGCGGTTTTCATATACAGCAAGAAGCTTGGATGAAATATAAATAAATAAATAAATGAATAAATAAATAAAAAGCGCTCAGGCTGGCTTTCATAACCGGAACAATGTCTCCGCTCTCTTGGACTGGTGGTGTGTCTATTTTGGCACCAGTCACATGTCCAAAAGCTCTTTACTGTGAGTGTCAGAAGTCCAGTCTTTCATCCAGTGCTCACTAATGAAGTGGGAGAAGAAGAGAGAGGGAGTGGGAGAGCCAGAGACAGAGAGAGGAAACAGGGTGGCATCTGTGATCTCTGGTGACCCTCTCCTCACTCTCTCCTGCCAGGCCAGGCTGAGCATTGACACATCAGATGAAGATATGAGGGGGTAGGAGGAGGAGTGGAGGCGGGCCAGGCAACGGCTACTCTCCGCGTTTCTCACTTGTTTAACACCTCACTCGGCGCAGGGAGCCAGCCGCACACTTCTCCTCGTCTCTCTCTCTCTCTCTCTCTCTCTCTCTCTCTCTCTCGTCCTTTGCTCGTCGCTCACTCACCCAGAGCCGTGCAGTTGGACCTGCGGTGCCTTTGGCCCCTGACATCGTCCCCTGGTGGAAGTGGAATCGACTCTCAAATTAGAAAGCTCGCAGGAGTTAGAGTTGTGAAGTAGAGACAAGTAGGGTCTTCGAACACTCAAAGGTTGTCTGTGGGGATTGGAGCTGTTTTTGTCATCCATTTATGCAAGTGCACATTTATGCCAAAGACATTACATCATGTGTCTGAAAATGAATGGATCACTTTATGGTGTACCTCTTTTTGACAAATGCGTACTGTTCTCCAGCCTTAGGTGAAACTAAGGTCAATGCTAAGTGTACAAGCTCAGCAATAGGCTGCGGAATTGTGGAACTGTGTTCCCTGGAGTGACAGAGCTCCATCTACTACCTGCAGAATGAGTTGTAGTGGAATCTGGCATTCAGAGCTATCCGTCTAACATTAAAAATAGCACCCCAAATATTTGTAACATTTCTACATTTTGCTACATCATACTTCATAATTATTTTACATTCACTAAGTGAGCTCCGGGCAGCACGGTGGCGCAGCAGGGAGTGTCGCAGTCACACAGCTCCAGGGACCTGGAGGTTGTGGGTTCGAATCCCGCTCCAGGTGACTGTCTGTGAGGAGTGTGGTGTGTTCTCCCTGTGTCTGCATGGGTTTTCTCTGGGTGACTGTCTGTGAGGAGTGTGGTGTGTTCTCCCTGTGTCTGTGTGGGTTTCCTCCGGGTGACTGTCTGTGAGAAGTGTAGTGTGTTCTCCCTGTGTCTGCGTGGGTTTCCTCCGGGTGACTGTCTGTGAGGAGTGTGGTGTGTTCTCCCTGTGTCTGCATGGGTTTTCTCTGGGTGACTGTCTGTGAGAAGTGTGCTGTGTTCTCCCTGTGTCTGCGTGGGTTTCCTCCGGGTGACTGTCTGTGAGGAGTGTAGTGTGTTCTCCCTGTGTCTGCATGGGTTTTCTCTGGGTGACTGTCTGTGTGGAGTGTGGTGTGTTCTCTGTGTCTGCGTGGGTTTCCTCCGGGTGACTGTCTGTGAGGAGTGTAGTGTGTTCTCCCTGTGTCTGCGTGGGTTTCCTCCGGGTGACTGTCTGTGAGGAGTGTGGTGTGTTCTCCCTGTGTCTGCGTGGGTTTCCTCCGGGTGACTGTCTGTGAGAAGTGTGGTGTGTTCTCTGTGTCTGCGTGGGTTTCCTCCGGGTGACTGTCTGTGAGGAGTGTAGTGTGTTCTCCCTGTGTCTGCGTGGGTTTCCTCCGGGTGACTGTCTGTGAGAAGTGTGATGTGTTCTCCCTGTGTCTGCGTGGGTTTCTTCTGTGTGACTGTCTGTGAGGAGTGTAGTGTGTTCTCCCTGTGTCTGCGTGGGTTTCCTCCGGGTGACTGTCTGTGAGGAGTGTGGTGTGTTCTCCCTGTGTCCGTGTGGGTTTCCTCTGGGTGACTGTCTGTGAGGAGTGTGGTGTGTTCTCTCTGTGTCTGCGTGGGTTTCCTCCGGGTGCTCCGGTTTCCTCCCACGGTGCAAAAACACACGTTGGTAGGTGGATTGGCGACTCAAAGGTGTCCGTAGGTGTGAGTGTGTGAGTGAATGTGTGTGTGTTGACTTGTGAAGGACTGGCACCCCTCCAGGTTGTATTCCCGCCTTGCGCCCAATGATTCCAGGTAGGCTCTGGACCCACTGCGACCCTGAACTAAATAAGGGGTTTATTTTATTTATTGTATTTTTTTCAATCTTTTTCCCAAAAATTAGTCAATGACCTCTTGACAATTTTACAGAATATTGTAACCACTAATGCAATGCAATTATACAGCTCAACATACAAGAGGACAAACGCAACTGCCCAAACCTGCTATGTCAGCCAACAGATACCTGAACCAGCTTGTTCGGAGGGCGGGGAATGGGACACAGGGACCACTCCACCACCACCCAGAGAGTAACCAATTAAGTTTTGTCTTTTTTGAAAGCATTGTTTTTTTCTTGGAGGTCAACTCCTGAAGCCATATGTCTTATGAAACTTAAAGCTGCTTTCCACTGAACACTGTATGCCATGCATTCGTCACTCATCTCTGCAGAAGCTGCTGTCAACACCACTTATAATATGTACGGTGCTTTATAGCTAGGTGCAAATGCAGGGGGCCTTCTCTGATGCGAGTGAGCGTCAACAATAGAGAGAGAAATATAGATTTTGGCTGAAAATATTTGTATTTGAAAAATGCTACACTGTACGTGTGTTTGAAAGAGCAGAAGTGAATCTCCCACATTTAGTGTGAAAGCAGCTTAAGACTCATTAAGCAAAACCTACTTTTAAAGTTATGTAACGTAACATAATGTAAGAAATGTCATTTATAATCTGTCTCAATGTGTTTAACGTGCCTATTATTCTTTTTTTTCCATTTGTTCTGCATGTGAACATAGTTAAAAGTGACCATGAAGGTCCTCAGTCATCCAGGTCATTGATCTGTCAGTGGTCATAAATCTAGGTCAAGTAAATCATGAAGACACGGGGTCCATAACCTTGACTTCTGCAAGGTTAAGGTCAGTGAGATGAACAGAGGATGACTTGACCAGTCCAGGTGCCTTCACTTATACCAACAATCGAGGAATGCTATGCTACACTCTTATTAGAATAAGTGCATGACTGTAATAATAATTTGTAACGTGATCTAGACATTCATAATATAAAATTTTGTTTTGCTCGTCTGTGGTAGTCCTTTCTCTAGATGTTGGACCAAAGCTGTGACAACAGACTGGTCTCAAAATGAGTTCATACAGAAAGACCATTCGTAGGATTTGTACAATGTGTACTAATTATAACTGCCGTTCTAAAAATATACACTGTTTGTGTATGTATTCTTGAAATTCTGGAAAATCAGCCTTAAAACTTTGCAACAACCAAACCCTAACTCTAAAAAAAACTAAAGACTAAATCTAACCAAAAGTAAAACCTTAATCCTAAATAGCCGCCCAGATAGCAGACACATTTGGGCCTAAGCTGTGTCGCTGTTGTCATCGGAGGTGCACCAACTGTCATGAGCTGGGTTTGACTTGTTACGACATATTGCATAAGCCAGACATGGGCCAAATGTCAATTTTCCCAGAGCTAGCCCAACACTTCATATCTGGCCCATACAAGTTGGAGTTGTGGCTACTTTGAGGCATCTAGACTCACCCCTGAGTCAACACCATTATTCAAGTCCCAATGTGGGCAATAAGGAAACTGCAGATGTGCTGGTAATATGTAAACGTAACCGTAATGTTAATCCTGAATTTGACAGATTGTTTCCAACATGAAAACAAACTAATTGGATTCATAAGTTGTGTCTGAATGAGACATGAATATCTAGCAACTCTGTGTGGAAAAAGTAACCGTAAAACTTTCCCTAAACCTAAACATAACATGGGTGCATAGTTTTTGTACGTACGTAGTGAAAAAATGCCACTGATGGATAGGGGCTCCCTTAGTTAACATACAATAACTATGAAGCATCCATTTCTACTACTTTTAGTAGTATATTTATATTTGAACTGAAACACCGCTTTGGAATTCGATAATAAATGTAACTCTAAGGTTCAAAAATGCAGATATGTTTCTTGCTTGTTTGATGCTAGCGCTAACAGCTAAGTCTAAATCTAACCCCAAACCCTAAACTTAAGGAAATGTTGTACTTCTATAAAACTATCAACAGAAAAACTAAACTATTTTGTAATTGGTTTTCAGACATGTAACAAAATGTCTGAAAGTATTTAGCAAATCCGCACCACCAGTGGACTGGAGCTCACTTATTCATTCATTCATTCATTATCTGTAAACCTTATCCAGTTCAGGGTCGCGGTGAGTCACACACTTTCACACCTATGGTCACATTTGAGTCGCCAGTTCACCTACTAACGTGTTTTTGGACCATGGGATGAAACCGGAACACCCGGAGGAAACCCACGCAGACACAGGGAGAACACACCACGCTCCTCACAGACAGTCACCCGGAGGAAACCCACGCAGACACAGGGATAACACACCACACTCCTCACAGACAGTCACCCGGAGGAAACCCACGCAGACACAGGGAGAACACACCACACTCCTCACAGACAGTCACCCGGAGGAAACCCACGCAGACACAGGGAGAACACACCACACACCTCACAGTCACCCGGAGGAAACCCACGCAGACACAGAGAGAACACACTACACTCCTCACAGACAGTCACCCAGAGGAAACCCACGCAGACACAGAGAGAACACACCACACTCCTCACAGACAGTCACCCAGAGGAAACCCACGCAGACACAGAGAGAACACACCACACTCCTCACAGACAGTCACCCGGAGGAAACCCACGCAGACACAGGGAGAACACACCACACACCTCACAGTCACCCTGAGGAAACCCACGCAGACACAGAGAGAACACACCACACTCCTCACAGACAGTCACCCTGAGGAAACCCACGCAGACACAGGGAGAACACACCACACTCCTCACAGACAGTCACCCGGAGGAAACCCACGCAGACACAGGGAGAACACACCACACTCCTCACAGGCAGTCACCCGGAGGAAACCCACGCAGACACAGGGAGAACACACCACACACCTCACAGTCACCCGGAGGAAACCCACACAGACACAGAGAAAACACACTACACTCCTCACAGACAGTCACCCAGAGGAAACCCACGCAGACACAGAGAGAACACACTACACTCCTCACAGACTGTCACCCTGAGGAAACCCACGCAGACACAGAGAGAACACACCACACTCCTCACAGACAGTCACCCTGAGGAAACCCACGCAGACACAGAGAGAACACACCACACTCCTCACAGACCGGAGCAGGACCCTGGAGCTGTGACTGAGACACTATCTGTTGCGCATCCGTGTACCACCCCATGAAATAAAATAAAATAAATTAAATAAATGAATAAATAAGGTGCCTTTACCGACTTCAAATTCTGAAGTGTCTCACACCTTCAACCCTCAGAAGTGTGTCACCCCATATTACACAGCTATTATTTAGCTGTACACACTTGGTAATGCAAAACATTTCTGAATAAAAGGTCCCTGTTTTCGGTAGTTGCTTGGTCTGTCTGTAAGATTTGTTTTATAACCATGGTGTATTGCCTGTTGTTGGTTGCTAGCTGTAGCGCCTTTAGCTTAACAATGAGAACGCTAGAAGAGTAATGAAATTGTCACGGAGTCTAAAGTCATGGAGCAGATTGCTACTTTACTACCACTGTGAACAAAGCAAATTCAGTGTTATAGTTTGACACGTTAAGTATTGCATCAGATTGCAGC
>NC_089800.1:85716866-85819366 GCF_029633855.1 Hoplias malabaricus
ACAATAACTCATTCTTTGATTAAAATGACAATAAAATACATTTCAAACACTTCATGTGCACAAAAATAATCACAAGGTATGAACTGGTCAGAATCCTCTGGCCTACAGATTGTTTCAAGTGAAAAATAATTAATGGCTTGCTTTTGTTGCTTTTCTTGGTTCTAAAAATGAAAGAGACGGAGACTGAAATGAAGCAAAAAAGGAAAAATTAGACACATGGTGGCATGGAAGTGGCGTGTCGTCTGTGAGGCAATAGAGAAGGAGCTGAAGAATGTGTCCTCCACTCTGGTCTCAGCTTGATGCAGACAGCAGATAAAGCTCCTGACGCTGTGCTGAGGATGTGTAATGCTTTAATGCTCACACCGTATGCTGAGACTTTATTAAAGGCCCAATCAGACAGATGTGCTCATCAACATTACCCACCTACATTCACGCTCCAACAGCAAAGATAACATACAAAATATCAACATATCTGTAAGAGAATAGATATGATTTTTTTAAGGGCTCATGTGGACTGACAATAAGCCAGGTGAGGCCATGCTTTTCCTTTGTGTGTATGTTTATATGTGTATATTGAAATACACATGTCTGTATGTATAACTTAATAGTAATTTTGTAGCTACATTACATAACCACATACTAATTAATATAAGTATTTAAATACCCATCTACAAACTCATTTTGTTTCACATTTACACAATGAACACATTCATATTCTGTATTAATGGCTTTAAAATGGCTACATTCAACAAAAAAAATTCGAATCAGAATTTCTTCATCTTACAAAAGAGAAAGTGTACGAACCGATAGTTTAAATTTTTGCTTGTGTTTATGGATTTAAAAAAAAGCCAACACGATGTAAAGAAGCTTTTTTGTGAAATAAATACAATAAAACTACAAAAATTGGGTTTTCGTGATTAAAAAACTCAAAGACTACATTTTTACGACAGACAACATCTTAAAGTCGTCATCAAGCGTACAGTACAATGGCTCAGTGCAGTTTCCTGTATTTCTGATATAATTCCCTGCATTTCTGACACTAATTCCTCTCCTGAATGTGTCAGAGTGTTTGCCAGTTGTTGTTGCGCCAGAGCCCATCTGCACGTTAATAACTGGAGGCTACCTGAGAGCACTGCTCTCGTTAAGGCAGTTGGATCAGGCATTGTTACTTTTATTAATCGGGGCCGCCTTAAAACACTCAACTTATCAGCAGGCCAGTAGACATATGCTCCACAGTCATCCACAGAAAAGCCTTTATTTAACATGATTCCAGGGCAACAGTCCCACTTTGTGACAGGTCTGTGACTTAAGAGTTCACAATTCTATAAAAGCAATTTTATAATTGATTTTACATTATATTATATTGCATATATTCCACACTGTAAAATAACTCCAAATTATTAAAGTTAGAAAGAGATTTTTTGACATACTGTATCTACCAACGTTGAACTTTTGTGCTGTTTATACCTTTTAAGTAAAATGTATAATATTTTCGCCATAAGGAAAGAAATGTGTATGCCTACAAATGGCTCTGTCAATGTCTGTGTTAATGTATAGAGCCATGGCCTTTAAAAGGACTTTAAAAAAATCTTTATTTTAGGCTGTACTGTCTCTTGATTATATTGGCTCTTATAACTAGTTAGTTACACAACAAAAGGACATGTAGCAACAAAGTAACTACTGGAGATGTTTTAATCTATGCATATGAAATTTAGTACGATAATTTCATCTTAAGTTTTGATTTTGTAATTGCTGTAGTGATGTGTGCAGCTGAAGTTAAAACAGGTAGCTTTACTATGTAATCAATATATAAGAGTTAATACAATAGCAGTAGTGTCATGTATTGTTAATTTATATAGATATAGGGTGCACTGCTGCTTTCATTGCTAATAAATAAATACTAACATATGCTTACTTTTACTACTGCAATTAATAATTAAAAAATTGCTAACACAATCCTGATAATAGTACAAAATTATACTAACATAAATGAGTAATATTAGTTTAATATGTTATCACATCTAGAACATACTACTACTACTACTAATAATAATAATAATAAACATAATAAAAACAAAAACAACAACACTGTTGTTGGTCTACAGACAGTAGTTATTGTTACCTGTCTAGACAGCCCAGTTGTAATAACTCTGGAATTATATGATGCATATGAAGGGCTGCAGCCTGGTAGACACAGGCCAATAAAAGCCCTCTCCTTGATTGCCATTAGTGGACTTGGCAGGCGTCCGCTTGCTATCTACTTCAGAGGAATGGCGCTGCAGTTTTGGGGAGGCAGCTCCTAATTTGCACATATGGAAATGCTTTTTCTCGCCATTCCGCCGCCTCTGTTGTGGCCAGATGGAATTAGAGAGTGCTCAGAAGCCGTGAAGGCAAACACATCAAAAGGAGAGGAGAGAGGGGCTGAAGGAAGGCTTTTTTTTCCATGGGAGACCAGGAGGCAGGAGATAAATAAATAAATAAAAATGAGAAAAAAAGGCGAATAAGAAAATATTACCTTCTTTTTTGCAAGCTCCTCTTGTTTATTTTTATTTATTATTATTTTATTTTGTTGTATTTATGTTGTATGTATTTGGTGTATTTTAAAACACATCTCGCCTTTTGTAAAAGTTGATAGAATAGCCATGCGGCCATGTTTACTTTATCTGTTTACCATTCATTTTTTTTTTTCTTTTAACTGTAAAATAAGCCTAAACACGTTGAACATATTTACAATTTTAATTGGCTGACACTGCAAAATGGTAGAAGGTACATGCAATGCATTGTTTATTATTACATCCTATTGTGTTTCTGTAATAACTGAGTACTTATGAATTAATATTTATTTCAAAATCTAAATACTAGAGTAAACTCTGGGAAACAGACATCCAATTACATAAACATTACTACTGTACATATGTAACAATTAGCATATCACCGCTAATAACAAATATACTGCATGTAGTATTAATGTGTAGTTACATAGTTATTAAGTGACAATATAAATTTGGCACCTCATTTTCAGTATATTGTAGTGTGTTGATAATTATGGGCACCGTGCACGGGTAGATATGGTGGTATCAGCTGTGGGACAGTGACCACTGCACTGTTCTAATGAAGCAGAAAAGCAGGAAAGCTCCTTCCTGTTGGGAGAGGAAGGGATTACTGCAGATTAGGCTACATGGAAAATGTCAGCCTTCATTAAAACATACCTGCTACATCTGAGCATCACTTCACACATTCACACTCTCCTATTCATTACAAGAGATATATCACCAGCACAAAACACTACAGCACTTACATGAGTTCAACCTGGACTCCTTTATGCATTTAAATGTTTTTTTATTGAACTTCTGTAAGTAAAGTCTTGAAGTCTCCGAGATATTTCATAACGACAAACTGTTCTAATCCATTCCTTAAGCTCATTTAAGTTTATTTAAACACAAAAGGCTGCTTTGTAACTGTTCCTTTAAGACTCTATGCAGATATCCATATATAGTATTCTGCATCAACTGTCAATCATTTTCAAACATTTCCTACTATGTGAATTGAGGGCTAAGCTACTAGATAGGTGAATGAAAATATTTTTTTGTTGTGACATTACATAAATAATACATTTTTAAAAAAGTACAAGAAAATAATTGAATATATTACTTCTTAATATAATAATTCATTCATCTTCTGTAACTGCTTCATTCTGATCAGGGAAAATGGGTAAGTACCAACAGTGCACTGTGTGAGAGTTGTTTGTTAAAAGTAAAACAAGTGGTGTTACTGAATCAATAGAATATCCAATACCCTTTACATTTTTTAAATGTCTGGTCAGATTTGGTGGGAGTTCTTCAGACCAGGTCAGACACCTTTCCCTGTTCTGTCACATAGAGAGGCCCAGCGTTAGACAGGACATGGCTCTCTGTGCTGATCTCTACAATGCTGAAGGTTAGTCACTGGATAGAAAGACATCACTGAAGATGGAGACATCTGATCAGCAAACATGGTCATATACCGGTGATGTCACCTTGGCCCAAGCAAAGTAACATAAAAATGTAAACTGAGAGTCAGCGAACTTAAAAGGACTTTGAGAGCCAGAGATAAGACCAGAATAAACCTCAATGATCTGAAGCAAGTGAAGTCAAGAGAGTTTTATTGTCAATTCTACACATGTACAGGACATACAAAGGATTGAAATGACGTTACTCTCCTCTCCAAGACGCAGTAACATTTAACAAAAAATAGACTAAATTCAACTAAGCTAAGTATATAAATATATGAAAGTGAACAAACAGAAGACAAGTTCAGGACATACGATACCAGCAGCTCACTGATAGACATACATGAGACAATGGGACACTGACTGAAGACAATAATCTGATTTGGCAGTTGGATAATGGATGTACAAGGCAGAGTAGACAATAGTGCAAGATAAACGTATAACAACTAAATAAAGTGAATAATCAGTAATCATAATCATCAATAATTCGATAAATAAGTTTGTGGAAATGAATTGCAGCACAACCCACTTTACAAAATGTTCTTCGGCTTTGTGTAGTTTAATATTTCCACCAGAGGGGTCGCCAATTCCCCAACCTTGCCAAACTTACACAATGGTGCTTTAATATCAGCTATTATTTCAAGTAATTTTGGAACAATTCTATTTGTCTAAAAGAATGCTGACGCATAAATGCTGCATATAAACACTCTTAATTTGTCATAATTAATCACCCATTTTAACATATTTGTGTTACAAAAATGTGGTGCTTGACAGGGTTCATTGCATCAGTTACTGTAAAGTTTGTTCTGTGGGAATCTAATGGCTTGTTCCCAGCCCCAGTGACAGCACATGAAGGCTAGACTAAGTCTTAACTACATCTGCACTATTTATCATTAAACTCACTGCAAGTCCTTCAGTTCTGCTGCCAGCTTCATAATTAACATTCAAGCCTTTTTTTTTTCTTCAACTCCTAGAAACCACCAACAGACCAAACAATTAAGGCAAGAAAAAGTGAGTCAACCAAGAATTCCACACATGCATCAAAAGCTCATTGAAGGGTTTGTGAGTGTATGGCAGCTATGAACGTGTGAGTACAGCGCTGCTGAAGAATACTTCATTCACAAGAGGCTTCTACAGTTTTTTTTTCTTTTATCTGGAATTAAGTCAGTTACTCAACAATTACAATTAACTTTTGCTGTATATTTATTAAAACGTTGCATTAGGTCTGGAGTCCCCGACATCATTGGGCACAAGCAGGATCCCACCCTGGACAGGGCACCATCAGTCCATCGCCCAGTCACTCATACACTCACGCCTGTGGACAATTTCACACAGCTGGTCCACCTAACAACATGTATGCATTGAATTGTGATAGGACACCAGAGCACCTGGAGGCAACCTATGCATACACTGGGAGAACTCACCAAACTCTTACACAAAGTGACTCAAGGTAAGGACTGAACCCATGCACAACCCCAGGACCCTGAAAAATTATATTTTGGCAGAATGAGCACAACTAAGTTGGATGGTCAAGTTGACATTAATAAAGGTGACTACAATGTACATTCAATAGAATCAATAGAATGTTTTAAACAAACGTTGCATGTTTTCTTTGATGCTCTGTGTTACACCCTGGGCTTTTGGGATTAACTGCGGTGTGTAAGTCGAGTAGTCACTCCGTCATTTATACTGAGACTTCATATCCTGTGTGAATCAGCTGTGGTAAAATTACATTACCAAGCCTCCCCATGTAAAATGAATCCCTTCCAAATACAGCAACAAGGGACAGTGGTTGTTAAAGCTAACAACAACAAACGTTTCTCTACAAAAACAATATATTTGTAGCTTATTGGAACAAGTGGATACATTTCTACAAAACATTTAGGCCAAACCACAGTTGTGTTTGTGATTAATTTTGAAAAATAAATAAATAAATAAATAAAAAGTTGGATGAAAATGTATTTAGCTTTGGAACTAACACATTAGAACAAAGAGTCTGAAATGCAGATGCACAGTTTTTACATTTGTCTAATTACATTGCGATAACACTTCAGTTAGACTGTGTAGTTGCCCTACATTATTCTGGTTGATGACATTTTAACAGTCCTCACAAAGAATGTGTGTGAGCACATTTTGCATTTTATATGAAAAGGTGAAGTAGAAGTGTAATATGTAAATATGATGTGATATCAATTAATCACTCTTTCAGTCCAGGTTTGATTTTTCAACTTCTTTTGTTACTTGTTCGCTGTTAGGTGTGTGTGTGTGTGTGTGTGTGTTTGTGTGTGTGGTGTATGAGAGTATGAGGTTAATTAGAAAACTAATCAGATAAAATAATTACCGCAGTTGTCAGCAAACTCCCCCTATCTGTTTTAAACTTTGTGATCACTTTTAGAAAAATTTGGGAACGGCTGCATTCTGTTAGTCGCAGTCACGCAGCTCCAGGGACCTGGAGGTTGTGGGTTTAAGTCCCGCTCCGGGTGACTGTTTGTGAGGAGTGTGGTGTGTTCTCCCTGTGTCTTTGTGGGTTTCCTCCGGGTGACTGTCTGTGAGGAGTGTGGTGTGTTCTCCCTGTGTCTGCGTGGGTTTCCTCCGGGTGACTGTCTGTGAGGAGTGTGGTGTGTTCTCCCTGTGTCTGCGTGGGTTTCCTCCGGGTGACTGTCTGTGAGGAGTGTGGTGTGTTCTCCCTGTGTCTTTGTGGGTTTCCTCCGGGTGACTGTCTGTGAGGAGTGTGGTGTGTTCTCCCTGTGTCTGCGTGGGTTTCCTCCGGGTGACTGTCTGTGAGGAGTGTGGTGTGTTCTCCCTGTGTCTGCGTGGGTTTCCTCTGGGTGACTGTCTGTGAGGAGTGTGATGTGTTCTCTCTGTGTTAGTGTAGGTTTCCTCCGGGTGCTCCGGTTTCCTCCCACAGTCCAAAAACACACATTGGTAGGTGGATTGGTGACTCAAAAGTGTCCGTAGGTGTGAATGTGTGTGTGTGTGTGTGTGACTGTGTGTGTTGCCCTGTGAAGGACTGGCGCCCCCTCCAGGGTGTGTTCCCGCCTTGCGCCCAATGATTCCAGGTAGGCTCTGGACCCACCGCGACCCTGAATTGGATAAGGGTTACAGATAATGAATGAATGCATTCTGTTAAGAATGGTTTGTTTGTGTGAACATTTTTTCATGTGGATTTTTATGTCATTATAGGGATTACCAGGTTCAGATAATATTCAAGTTTATATCAGTCTAATACTTTAAATATTTGCTGGATATTTTACTGAACAGTTTGCCACATTCACATGAAGAATATTTTAGTTATATCATCGCTGTCCAAAGAAAAACCTGTAGCTCCAAAAATAGGGACTTTATAGAAGAAGGAAATAATATTCTTAAACATCATTCAAAGTCAATGTAAAAAAATATTCCAAGTCATTTTGGAGCATTTGTATTGGCCCATTCATCATGACATATTTACACCATGTAAAAGACAGCTGCTGTGTTCATATGATGTAGTAAACTAATAGTTTTTGATTGGACAGCGACAAAATGCATTACAAGCTACAAATATCTATAAGGTCAGACACACAAGTAAAGTGTGGCATTGCTATTTTGATACAAAGAGCAATGGAAATCACTTATGAAGTAATTAGAGTGATTGCATTTTTATTTTATTGATTTATGTTTTTGTTTCTCTTTGTATTTGGCAATAAAATCACCTCGACCAGGAGGAAAAAATATGTCTGGGTGATTTCTCCTCCCTCAACATCCACAACAGGAGTGCCTTTGAGCAAAACACCTAACCCCAACTGCTCCCCAGGCGCTAGTCTGGCTGCCCACTGCTCCATGTGTCGGAGTGTGTTTGTGTGTTCAATGCTATGGATGAGTTCAATGCTGAGGCACAAATTTGTTGTACATTCTGCAGTTAAACTGAAAATGAAATGGAATAGAAAAGCAAGTGGTCGATAGAGAGATGTAAATGTAAATATGGGACCGAGGCCTGCCGGTACACGTCCGCTCTTCCCTCCCTGGTGTCTTCCTCTCTTTGACCTGTAGCAGTGTGGAAGTAATGAGCTTTGTTAAGGCCCCAGTCTAAACTGCTGGTTATTTATTTATTTATTTATTTATTTATTTTTACTTGGGCGTAGATGAAAAGCATGGCCAGCTCTAAGTTTCAGCTCAAGGGGGATTGGTAATACACAATCCCCAGTGACGTGGATTAATTATGAATGAACGCTAGTCTAAACCGCATCACAAGAGAGGGAGACTCTCTTCCAACAGCATGAAATATATATGCGGCTTAACGCCTTTATTAATAACATATTTAGAAAGGGATGATTGATTCACATAATGGACAACAGAGCAAAAGAGTGAGTGTGAGACAGACCGAGAGAGAAAGAGGGAACGCCCAGTGCTCTTCATTTTTATCTCTGTGTCTTTTAATGATGTCTGGAGAAAGGGAATTTCAGAAGGAATGAATGAGGAAGGAGTGGAAATGTAGGAAAAGGAACAGAGATGTCGTCTAAATGCGGCTTGGAAGTTTGCATACGTTTAACCTACTTTACTGTCCCTCACCTCACTCCTCGCTTGTTTGTTTGGAGGGAGAGGGTCATGTTTTCTTGTCCAGATGACACCAGGCCCGGAGACACAGTTTGTTCGTTCCCAAGGGTCACGTGAGAGGCTGGTAAAGCAGGTGTTGTTGTAGTGTAGCATGCTGCTTTCTCTCTCTCTCTTTCTCTGGATCACCCTCTCCCCCTGGAGGAGAAGCACACTTACTTTTAGCCCCTTATCCATCATTGCATGTTCCTAGTCTAGGAACTGAAGTCTTACAACATTACCTTTGCCTCATATTTATTGAATTCTGAAGTGATCTCACTCTGTTTTTACCTGTAGAAAGTAATGGATGGTTTTGCTGGATGATGCTCTTTTCATTTAACCTGTAAAAAAGGAACTGAAATTTCTACTTAATAAAAAAATAAAATAAAATTAGAGTTTTAACAGCAGAATGTTGTTGTGACTGTCTGTGGGAAGTGTGGTGTGTTCTCCTTGTGTCCGCTTGGGTTTCCTCCGAGTGACTGTCTGTGAGGAGTGTGGTGTGTTCTCCCTGTGTCTGCGTGGGTTTCCTCCGGGTGACTGTCAGTGAGGAGTGTGGTGTGTTCTCCCTGTGTCTGCGTGGGTTTCCTCCGGGTGACTGTCTGTGAGGAGTGTGGTGTGTTCTCCCTGTGTCTGCGTGGGTTTCCTCCGGGTGACTGTCTGTGAGGAGTGTGGTGTGTTCTCCCTGTGTCTGCATGGGTTTCCTCCGGGTGACTGTCTGTGAGGAGTGTGGTATGTTCTCCATGTGTCTGTGTGGGTTTCCTCCGAGTGACTGTCTGTTAGGAGTTTGGTGTGTTCTCCATGTGTCTGTGTGGGTTTCCTCTGGGTGCTCCAGTTTCCTCCCACAGTCCAAAAACACACGTGGATTGCCACCTCAAAAGTGTCCCTAGTTGTGAGTGTGTGAATGATTGTGACTGTGTGTGTGCGTTGCCCTCTGAAGGACTGGCACCCCCTCCAATGTGTATTACTGCTTTGTGCCCAATGATTCCATGTAGGCTCTGGACCCACCGTGACCCTGAACTGGATAAGGGTTACAGATAATGAATGAATGATTGTTAATAGTGTTGATTTAACACTGGAGAATTTGCTGTGAATGGTACAATTGCTAATGCACAGAAGGCTAAATAAAAAAAATAAAAAAACGTGTCTATATGTGACATGTATTTCTTACACAGATGATTCTCTTTACTGTTCTGACCGAGTATGTACTGTTTAACAGGATTACCCATGATACGCATGTTAAAGACCTGGTGTCATGTGATTTCAGGTGAGATGCTCTTGTTGATGTGCTGACAGCTCAGAGGCCTGGGCTGAATGCTGGTTTTGTTGAGGATGTTCATTAGAAACACAGTTCTGCATATGTGCACCAGTGACTCCTGGACTCTTCAGTGAGAGGAAATCTAGCACCTCAGAGACTTAGGTTTACTGTGTTTATATGAGGAATTAAAACCATGAGTGAATTCATTTTGAACTGTGCAGCAACCTCCTGCTTAAGCTTCTTCTTTAGCTACTGTACATCAGCCTTAGTTCAGATCACTAGAGACTTCAAGGTAATGGTTTGTCAAAAATATCATTTTCATGATTCATTATTTCTGCTTACACTCTGAATTTGTCAATTAGTTAAAACAGGTGGAAGATACTAATTTTTACAAGTAAGGTTTGGAGGATCATATTTAAAGGTTTTTCCAATACAGCCAATGTGGTTTTATTTTCCAGTGACTGTAGAGAGTCTTACAACACCCAGACGCACAGAAGCCAACTGCCTCTTTGTGTTGGGAGTAAAAGATCCCACAGTGTAGCATAATGAAGTTAGCCACATTAGCATTTTCTTGATCAAAGCCAAGACAGAATCCCAAATGTCTTCCCACACCCTTCATTGTACACATTGTAGGTCACAAAAACAGTTTGTGCACTGCCTTGTATGTCAAAATATTTTTAGTTATCTATAATAGTCAAGTTTACTTTGTTGAATTAGCATTTACTTACCGTTTGTATTAATAGTATTATTATCGGTAATTTGCACAATGTAGGAAATGTGGCGTTACTTTGGGACAAGACCCAAACTCCTCATAAACAAACAGACCTCTGTTTGTAAATGAGATGCAGATAAATGGGTCTGAGATCCATAGTTATATTTCTTTCATAAATATCATATCTGACCTGGTCCCCAAAATGGCGACAGCTCTACTCTGCGACATCAGCTGCAACCCATGGATAAAAAACCTGTTTCCAAATATGTTGGGTACAATATGTAAATGAATACAGTACAATGCCATGCAAATCATTAAATCCCTGTATTTAATTTAAAATAGAGTACAATAACGTCAAATTTAAACATAAAAAAATATATGTCCATTTTGTACTTGATGCCAGCAAAGATGAATAAGCACATGATGCTGTTCCACTCTTGTGTTATGGTTCCTGCTTTGGGGCCAGTTTCCACTGCTATGACATATTTCCGGTCCCTGTAACACTTCTTACAACCATTAAAGCCTAAACACTGCTTTCAAATATTCAGTAATTCAGCTTAATTCTTGTTTTTTTATAAGTACTCTGATTATACTAATTCATTCATTCCTTCATTGTCTGTAAAAGCTTATCAAGTTAAGAGTTGTGGTTGGTCCAGAGCCTACCCAGAAACACGGGGTGCAAGACAGGCACACACTTTGGACAGGGTGCAATTTGAATATATTGATCAGTATTGTTTGGGTTTATACACGTGCATGACTGGGAAATCTAAGACTAACTCTCTCTAAGATAAAGGATTAATTCACTAAAAACAAGGTTCCTAAAATGCTTGGATATATTTCCAGTTTGTAAAGAAACATTGCACACTAGGTACATTCTTTAGACATTAATCTAGGTTCTTTTTTGCTCATATACGATTTATTTACAAAAATGGTTCTCTTTAAAGAACTATAGCTCTTCCATGGTCAGACTCCAAAGAGCCCTTCCTGGCCCCTATATTTCTAAGAGTGTTTTGAGCACTGCCTGCCATTAGTTTTCTTCTCGGCAGCTCTCTTCTCCCCCTCTGTCCTTTATTCCCCATGGTATGCTAATCAGGAATTTTGTAGGTACAAATGTTGTTGTGGTCCTTGCGCCCCCCGTTGGACCAGGTTGAGTGGCAGACGGAACTTGTAATAGCAGGTGTTACCGTACTGATGCAGAACAGCTTGCCAGCTCACCCAAGTTTGGATTCGTCCCTCAGGGACTGCCATTTGAATAAGCCGGAGCTGAAGGTCCGACTCTAACCCAACTCAACAGAAGCTGTGCACCTTTAATTAGGCAGCGAATGGAAGAATAAAGCAGCCAGCTTTATTTGTAGTCGCCTTAGTGTGGGCAGAAATAGCTGCTCATTTCAGGTACTGGAAATATGTCGCTCTGTCACATCTCCACATTTACCCAGTGACTCAGAAAGAAAAGAAAAATTTATGTGAACCTGAAGGCAGAAAGAATTCTAAAGTCATTAATAGTCATGTTTTCAACTTCACATGTCCATCAGTCAGAACACTAAGAAATTAAAACATATGCAGACCAAAACAGAGAAAAAAAGCGACACACTTATTTTGCACTTTTCTTCATCAAGTCAGAATGAATATACATAGGTTTACTGACATTTTATCAATATATTTTGTCGTATTAATAATTTTTCCAACTTTACAAAGTCAGAAACTCCTCTTTTTTCCTTAGCTGCCTGGTCTCAAAGTGAATTTATGTAAATTTGACTAAAACATCATTCCCACAATAAAACAAGGGTATAAAATACAGTTAACCCTTAATGATGTACATGTGAATGTCTGACTCCTAACCAGTGTGAGAAATCAACCTTAGCCCTTTCCTTATATTAGGATTCATCTCTATTTTGTGTTTGCTTTGTGTTGTTTTGGTTTCCTGTCCTATGTGATTTCCTTCTGTCTCCTCTGGCCACACCCCACACCTGTGAGCTGTTTCTAGTCATGTGACCTAACTCACAGGTGATTCCTGTTACCTATGTCTTTATAAAGCCTGCCCTGTGTCTTTTGTATTTGCTGTTCATTTTAACCCCTGTTTTAGTCTTTGTTACTCTCGTTTTCTAGTTCCCTTTTTTCCTAGTGTTTAGTCTTTCCTTTGTCATTATTTATCCTTTATTATTATAATCAAACCTTGTGTGTTCCCACCTTAGCACTCGCGTCTACCTTTGTGTTTCCCCCAAGTCCCCAGTGTAACACCTTAACTTTAACCCTAAGCTTTAACCAAACCATAATTCTATACCTAACTGTGTTGGGTGCTCTTTTTTTTTTAGTAGTATTTGTTGTATCTGAGCTCAGGACAAATCCAAAATTAATTAATAAAACAGATGAAGATTCTCCAAAAACTAAATGACCTTCTGGTGTTTTCAGAATAATGAACAGGACCTAGAGCTCAGACGTCAACATCACTGAATATATTTAAGTTTGTTTGAATCATGAGAAACAGAAACTGCAACCAGGTTTTAAGACTCAACCTTGGAGGTTAAGAAAATCAAGGTGAAAATGTACATATTTTACCATTTGTAAATTGTGTATGAATTAGATGTAAATATCTGTAAACCCTGAAGGACAAAACAGCTTTAACACTTTCCCTAAACCTAACTTTAAACCTAAACTTAACACTAACCCAAAACGTAACTTAGGAAACTAATCGCAAAAAGTCCAAAAAGTTAGAAAAGGAGTTTGTTGTGTTTGTGTAATGCTATCGCTAACAGAGGACTCTATTGTTTCCATAGCCCTTCTTCAGGTACATAATGGAGACTTTGAGCATATGTAGAGAAACAGCACCACTAGTGGAAGAGGCTCCCTTAGTGAACGTAAAATTAATACAAACACTGATGAAGTAAAGTGTCCTGAATGTGCAAATGATGGCATATTAGTAAAATATTTGTTTTACACATGATACAAGATAAAATCATTCCTGATTCCATATTTCTTAAACAAAATTCAGACTAAGCTCAAAGGATGAATATTCTGAATGTCTGGTTTAAATAAGGCCTCTGATAACAGTCTAAATCTACTGTGTATTTCCTGAATCAGGACAAGCTGAAGCTCCTGAATTTACGCTGAGTTTGCTCTAGGAGCCCAGGCTGGTTTTCCAAACACAGATTAAGTGTACTCTGAAAGTACATTACTCTGTCAATGGGGATTATCCTCTACAAATCCTTTTTTCAGTTTAGCACCACGGTTAATGTCTAGAAACAGAGCCATGTGCCCACTCCAGTCTGGACAGAGGTGGTGTCTCTCTTTTGATTTTAGATTCAATAAATACATCTTTCCGCCTTTGGCCTTGGGTCTGAACAAAAAGAGTCCCCACAAATGTGTTCTATTTTTTCTATTGACATAGCTGTGCAATTAAATCTGCTGAAACAGAAAGAGCACTACACGCCAAAGAGGAAATGTTCAGCTGTTCTCCCCCCTCCCCACTTTGCAAATCAGCAGTGGTGGCAGTTGGAGTTTTTCTCATAAAATGAATTTTTATGAAGCATGGTGGGCAGATGTGGTGAATTCTTTATTCTTTGGTCTAGACTTGCCCCGAGTGCCTCTTCGTTGCATTTATTCCGTGCCTCGGTCCGGGCAGGATTTCTGAATATTCACTAGAAGTAAAGGTTCCCTACGCTTGGAAAAAAAGACACCTTTGAATGTACTTTTTTCACAAAGGGTTTCTTGAAACTTTTGAATTTTTTTATTTGTATTTTTTAATCTGAATATTGATGATTTCATACAGCTCTTTGATGTACATTTTTTTTGTTGTTGTCTTTTTAGCGTACTTATATATACATTGTGTTGGACCTTGGATTATGCAGAGTTTCTTTACATTTGAAGACTTGCAAAATGTAGAGCTTGAGTTGTTTCCTACCCTTCTCCAACAGTTACATAGTGCCGTTTCTACAGTGCTGAGCTTAGAGTAGCAACAACAGAGGCTCTTTTCTCTCTGTTACTGGTCAGTGAAGCATCACAATGATTTTCAAGCTGTAATTTTAAGGTAAAAAAAGTCATTGTTCCTATTGATATTAAATAAAAAAAGCATTTATCATAATATTTATTAGATATTATAATATGATTTGTTTAAGCATCTTTAATGTGGCTTTAAAGTGGCTAGCACACTATGACAGAACTGGACTAGCCACACAGTGACTGTCCCTGAGAAGACCAATAAGGGTGGACACAGGGAAGTGACAGCTTGAGTAATGTGAGTGACAATGGAGGCTCTTCAGTCACCAGATCTGTGTGGTTGCCCATGTGCCCCCCTGTCGCTGGGCTCCTAAAGGTCCTGGAGAATGCCCCACTGTGGAAGGGGGCACATCCATGCATCACGCTGACCTGTGATGAAGAGCTGCAGTCAGAGTCTCTGTGAGGTCCTGCAGGATGAGGACAAACATGAAGGATTGCTGTCACTGCAGGACATTGTGGCTTTGGAGGATTCTTCATCCTCCTTCAACCCCCTTCATGTGCCCCTGTCTTCAGTCTCTTCCCAAGCCCTTCCTCATGCACAACAAATGTGGCGGCCAGACACTCTGCTGCCTATTCTGACCTTCCTCCTCTTCCTCTTCCTCCTCGATAAACAGGGTCAGGGTTAGTGGCTGTGATCATAAAAACAAAATCTTGTTTTATCAAAAGCTGTTCTTACTGCCATGGACACCAGCATGGCGGTCCTCCACGAGGTCCAGGGCCATTAAAAGCATAAAAGGAGCATGAGACATATGAGAAGAAACCTAAGGCCAATGGGGTCTCTGTGCATTTTGAGAACATAAGGTGTAAAGATGGGCCAGTAATTGGGGAGAATTTTAGGCTACAGCGAGTCTGACCCTTGATTTAATTAAAGCACTTTCTTGAATTAATTAAAAGCACATTGGACCACAGCAGCCCCCTCCATTCTCAGCTGTGCCCCCCCCCCCCCCACCCCCCTCTTCAAAAAAGGCCCATCCCACTCATGGTGGGTTGTTTTATTAAAGGCAGTTGTATCAGGAATGAATGGCTTGTTGTTGAATTAACCCTCAGCTGCTGAATGGCAGATTGAATGTTATTTAATTATATGATGATGTATTAAACCTACTGGAGTGACCAGTGACAAATGTCAGGGTCATTATTTTAAAATGTCCTTACCACAACAACCCATTATATTTCAGTGTTATCTAATGAGAAGACACTTAATAGAATGTGTGACCAGAAGTAAATCCTCTGTTTTTTTTTTCAATATTGAAATTCGTCTATTGCTTTTGCTGTGACATTGTTTTGCCATCTGCTGTCCACTAGAGGAGGATGGGTTGTCTTTCTCAGTCTTGGTTACTCCTCATGCTTCCTCAACTGGTGTTTGGACTCTGACTTATGTCAGGTTGCATTGTGCAAGGCAGGAACACACTCTGGAGGGGGCACCAGTCCTTCACCGGGCGACACATACTCACATCTATGGACACTTTTGAGTCACCAATCCATCTATCAACGTGTGTTTTGGGAGAACACGCCACACTCCTCATAGACAGTTACCCGGAGGAAACCCATGCAGACACAGGGAGAACACATCACACTCCTCACAGACAGTCACCCGGAGGAAACCCACGCAGACACAGGGAGAACACACCACACTCCTCACAGACAGTCACCCGGAGGAAACCCATGCAGACACAGGGAGAACACACCACACTCCTCACAGACAGTCACCCGGAGGAAACCCACGCAGACACAGGGAGAACACACCACACTCCTCACAGACAGTCACCCGGAGGAAACCCACGCAGACACAGGGAGAACACACCACACTCCTCACTGACAGTCACCCGGAGGAAACCCACGCAGACACAGGGAGAACACACCACACTCCTCACAGACAGTCACCCGGAGGAAACCCACGCAGACACAGGGAGAACACACCACACTCCTCACAGACAGTCACCCGGAGGAAACCCACGCAGACACAGGGAGAACACACCACACTCCTCACTGACAGTCACCCGGAGCGGGACTCAAACCCACAACCTCTGATACCTGGAGCTGTGTGACTGCGACTTTACCTGCATACCAACATAATATATATATATATATATATATATATATATATATATATATATATATATATATATATAAATAAATAGAATAATTAAGGAAAAACAGAATTTGAACAAAATTTCAAAAAAATTGAATATTTATTTCTTATCTGAAAAAAAATAACAAAATTGACCTTTTTATTAAGTATTACAGCAAATAATGACAGTACTCAATAAATAAATAAATAAATAAACACAAACCTAACTGTGAAGGCACCAAGAAAGTCCAACCAGCTCTTATTCATTTTACCATTTTACTCTGTACCTGTATAGAATATATGTATATATAATTTTTAAAATTTCCCCCAATTTGTTGCCTAAATGTCTCCCAGTTAGCAGCCACTGCCATTTCCATTTGTCAGTGAGTCTCCCTCAGTCACACTCAGTGTCACCAGCTTCAAAAGAGTAGGGGTGAGCATGTGCTTCCTCCAACACAAATGAAGCCTATCCACCACTTCCTTTCAAACCACTGCTAACACTGAGCTAATACTGCGTAAGACCTATCCCACCCATGCAGAAAGTGAGACCAGTTGTGCTCTCTTAAACCCTTCATCTCAGATGGCTGAGGCAACATTGGAGGTTGAACTCATAACCTTAGTGTGGTGTGATCTCCCTGTGTCTGTGTGAGGTTCCTCCAGGTACTCCCACAATCTAACAGCACTTGTTGGTAGGTGGCTTGGATGTTCAGAATTGTCCACATGTGTGAGTGACCGGGTGATTGTGTGTGAGGCCCAGTGACGAACTGGCACCCTGTCCGGAGTGTGTTTCTGCCTTGATCCCAATGATGTCGGGTAGGCCCTGGACCCACCGCACCCCTAAACAGGAAAACGTGGTTGCAGAAAAATAAAGAAAGGTAGAAATGGATATTGAGCCACTGATATTCTCTGACACTAAAAGTTTCTTTTAAACAATGACTGTGAAAGACTGAACATTGCTGAACAGCTTAATCTTAAATCATCACTTCATAACACTTCATCTCCAACACAGCTGACCACTGGATCTTGTAAAAGTCCTTCTGCATCTCTCTATATCAGTTCTCTTTTTCTTTAGAGGATGCCATTATTGAGCTGTGGCCTGTTATGACCAGGAGAGCCTCAGCTTATCTTGGCCTTGACATGATTACTTATATATCCATAAAAATCCAGTGGAATATTTCTACATATCTGCCTCACGCAGCTCCAGAATATTCCTCCTAAATCCCAGCTGAAAAGGGTAAGGTTTTACATGTTGTTCAGCAAAACACATAATGCACTCAAAATTAATTTTTCACGTGAAATGAAACATGCCAGCTGACAGCCATGTTTTCAACATATCACATAATAATATTGGTGTCTTTAACGATGACTCAATAAAGAGTGGTATAGAGATTTGTGGAAAATATTCATTGGAATGTGTTATTGTATGATAATCTTTCTATTCCATGAATTCCTGTAAGGATCAGGACAATATTACATTCCAAACCACCCGACAATTTCACTCACTCACCCAGTCACTCACCCACCCAACGTCTGTGGACAGTTTCACACACTCACACCTGTGGATAGTTTCACACAGGCAATCCATTAACTAACATGTATTACTACACATTGGGAGGAAACTAGAGCACCTGGAGGAAACCCATGCCGACACAGAGAGAACACAATGCCCTGAACTAACAGAAAACAGAACACTTCATAGCTGGCCCTCTAAGATTCATATTTGAGAAACCTCTGGTACACCACAAATCAGTTTGCTGATGGACATACCGCACATGTCCTATAGGCATCAGACGCCCAGCTCTGTGTTAGCTGTCCACGAATGAAGGTTCTAAGCGTATATCTTTATTGGTACATATTTTTCCAGGTTGTTCTGAGGCCTGTTTGCATGCCCTCTGTGGCTGTGTGAGGCGGTGTGACAGCACCCAGGGCAGTTTTAGTGGCGGGGTGACATTTTGTCATCTGTTAAATGCAGAGGGCTACTCGGGGGGCTAATGAGGAGCATTTTTAGTGATCAATAAATCATGTGTTATTGATTTTTTTTTTCCCCCTAAGCTCGCTTCTGTTCTCTGAAAGTCAGCCACCTCCCAGGAAGAAGCTAGTGAGGAGGCCAGACACATGGGTAGAATCAACAGCAGCTGCTGACCAGTCACAGACGTCATCCTCAAAAATTACCCGATTAACCCCTTAAATGGACAGGAGCAGCTGATCAAACAAGCCTTCTAATCTTCCCTATAACTTAAGAATAACTCAATTTGTTTGTATTGCTTTCTGCATAAATACAGACACATAATAAACACTGGGGTAGGATTTCAAAAGGTTTTAACAATCACTGCGTATAGTAATTTATCATTTATGTAATGTTATAAATATTAATCTATATTAATCTTAGTCTGTTCGATCACAACGCTGGCCCTGTGTTTATGTGGGAGTGGAGAGACCAGGTTAACTGGAGCAAGAGAGACACAATGTGTGCTGAGAAATAGAAGTACTGTGTGAAAACAGAAAAGAGAGAGAACAGAGAGAAAAGTGCTAAAAAAAATGAGTTTCTGCTCCTTGCACCACACTGCTGTGCACTCGGGACCTGGGTGAACAGCGAGTGGCTCGTTATCGTTTAAAGAAACACACACCGAACCTGACCATTCTGAACAGGGCTGATTAGAAAGGGAGAGAACACTGTTGTGTGGTTTGATCCTTGTGGTATTTTGACCAAAGCATGTCACAGATGTTCTATAAAGATGCCAGATATGTGTTCACTTGTGGAAAAGGGGAGGATGAGATCCCATTGTCCTCTCATTTTAAAGTATATAAAACTTTAATATTAAATGCATGTCATGAAATATGAATTGACGTGTTATTTTGGTTTATATTTTGTAAAAAATGCTGTTTAGCCCTGTTTAAAACCTTCGGAATCCCTGCCACCTGCTGCTCTGAACGGTGAAGGCAGGTCAAATTGCAGAATGTTTGACAGTCTCATTCACACGGCAACAGAAACAGCACAGCATCAGTAGTGGAATGATATTGTGTGTGAGATCTTCTGTAAAAATACCTGAGGCTGGGTCCAGTTTGATTAGTTTGATTAAAAACTATCTATGAAAAGATCTAGGTGTGCCAGGTTTGACTACTGTGCAACTGTCTGCTGTTACTTCAGAACGGGACGGAGGGGGGCTGTTATCTTCATAAGATGCCTACTGCTGCCAGTGCTAACAGCTAGGTGAATGGACCAGGGGAGCCCAGTCTTCTTTGCTGCTTTTCAGAAGCTGCCTGCATTTCCTCACCACTTCTGTCAGCTAGGATTTTGGACTGCTGCTAGCTACTGCTAATGCAAATGGTGGGAGCATACCCTTTTCCCACAGACTGGTGGCCAGCAGCCTGCTAACACTGCTGCTAGTGGCTGCTTATATTGTACAAGGGAGTCTCTCTCTAGATAGCAGCCTGCAAACACAGCTATAAACAGCTGCTAATATCAAGCAAGGGCTTCTGTCTCTAGCTAGCTGCCTGCTACAACGACTGCTAGTGGTTTCTGATACCGAAAGAGAGATTGTATCTAGACAGTGACCTGCTAACACAGCTGTACACAGCTGCTAAAATGAACCGAGGCGTCTTGCCTGTATTGCTGTGTCACTTTCAGAGTGACCGTAGATTTAATGATTCTGTTTTAACCCTGTGGTTCGGCACTGCTCACTGCTTGGCTGCCTATTCTCGCCACTGTTATGTGCTGCTATGTACTTTTATTGCTGCATTTTCTTGTGTTTTGGTGTTAGTTGTGTGCTTTTTATTTAACCTGGAGGCTGTAAGTTTGGTGTGTTCTCCCTGTGTCTGCATAGGTTTCCAGCGGGTGCTCTGGTTTCCTCCCAGAGTCCAAAAACACACGTTGGTAACTGGATTGGCGACTCAAAAGTGTCCGTAGGTGTGAGTGTGTGAGTGAATGTGTGTGTCGCCCTGTGAAGAAGTGGCGCCCCCTCCAGGGTGTGTTCCTGCTTTGTGCCCAATGACTTCCTGTAGACTCCAGACCCACCATGACTTTAACCTGGATAAGTGGTCACAGACAATGAATTAATGAATTCATTTATTTTATTACGAGTTTGACTTGAACTTGGAGTGGTCCAAATGGAAGTTTCATATCAGACACTGACTTCAGGATTCATTCTGTGAAGTTGATAATCAGAATTCAGTAAAAAACAAATAAAAACACAAACCCTCACCCTGTGTCTGCGGCGCTGAACTCTGTGACATGTCGTAGCTGAGCTGTGGCAGGGTTATTAAGACACTGTGGCAGTACACATCTGGCCCCGTGCTGATAGAGTTCCCCTGATCTTATCTTTACTCCTCATCCTTCACAGAGATAGCAGTGTGTGAGCCAGGCTGCAGAAGAAAAGGAAGTACCAGGCAAACGCTGCAGCTCTTTCACACACAGGGGCGAGCGGAGGGGCCCTGTGGCCAAAACTCTCCCAGAGAGAGAAAACTGAGACATCAGAAGGGTGGAGGACAGAGAGAGATAGCGAGAGAGGGGCTAGAAAAAGGAAGAGTGTTACTGCTTAGCTTTTGGAGATAGCAGTTTCGCTACCAAACCAGCTTTGACCAGCAATAGGGGTTGTGCCAAAAAGAGGCGCAGTGGAGCATGGATCCATTTCTGACTCTCTGAAAGAAACAGAGGCTCTGATTAACTTTGACCCTTGTTGCAGTTTAAAGTCGGTGTGTTACAAACAAACAGGTTGAATGAGTTGTGTGTGGGAGTGCTACACAAAAGTGGATGGCAATAGTAATGTGCAATTATTTGTCATTGTACAATGATATATGCCTTCCGCATTTAACCCATCCATGGCAGTGAACACGCACACACACACTAGTGCACTATGGGCTGTGAACACACACCCAGAGCGGGGGGCAATGCCTTGCTCAAGGGCACTTCAGCTGGTCTTGGGGATTGAACCGGAGAGCTTCCAGTACCATGCCCGGTCCTCTAACTATTAGGCCATGGCTGCCCACCATTTCACTTATGGCTAATTTCATACTGTGTTCTGTTTAACTTATTAATCTCTGAGCAGCTCACAGCAGCCAGTTTTATGTCAAAGCACACTTGGTTTATTTTTGTGGCCTCACTCAGGTGCATTGTGCTACTTTAGTATGGTGAAGGTGTAGTTTTGGTCATTTGGTAATTTGGTGGACAGTGAAATTGTGCTTGGGACATGATGGTTCAATGCTGTCAGGATTGTGACTAGGTCTGTCAAAAAATTCAATCTTAGCACAGTTTATTTCACACTTGACTCCAGCGCAGAACAACACGGGAAAAAGACGGGTTTATTGTGAATATAAAACGCCTCTGACTATGGCGCCTGTCATATAATTTCATTCATTCATTCATTCATTATCTGTAACCCTTATCCAGTTCAGGGTCGCGGTGGGTCCAGAGCCTACCTGGAATCATTGGGCGCAAGGCGGGAATACACCCTGGAGGGGGCGCCAGTCCTTCACAGGGCAACACACACACTCACACATTCACTCACACACTCACACCTACGGACACTTTTTTTTGAGTCGCCAGTCCACCTACCAACATGTGTTTTTGGACTGTGGGAGGAAACTGGAGCACCCGGAGGAAACCCACGCAGACACAGGGAGAACACACCAAACTCCTCCTAGACAGTCACCCGGAGTGAGAAATGAACCCACAACCTTCAGGCCCCTGGAGCTGTGTGATTGCGACACTACCTGCTGCGCCACCGTGCCGCCCCCATATAATTTCAGTCATAATTAAATAATTATTCATTAATTAGAAAAAAAAAAATTTAAATTAGTCAGAATAGGTTAATTCTCGAGTCCCACTATGGGTGACTGTCTGTGAGGAGTGTGGTGTGTTCTCTCTGTGTCTGCGTGGGTTTCCTCCGGGTGACTGTCTGTGAGGAGTGTGGTGTGTTCTCCCTGTGTCTGCGTGGGTTTCTTCTAGGTGACGGTCTGTGAGGAGTGTGGTGTGTTCTCCCTGTGTCTGCGTGGGTTTCTTCCAGGTGACGGTCTGTGAGGAGTGTGGTGTGTTCTCTCTGTGTCTGCGTGGGTTTCCTCCGGGTGACTGTCTGTGAGGAGTGTGGTGTGTTCTCCCTGTGTCTGCGAGGGTTTCTTCCAGGTGACGGTCTGTGAGGAGTGTGGTGTGTTCTCCCTGTGCCCGCGTGGGTTTCCTCCGGGTGACTGTCTGTGAGGAGTGTGGTGTGTTCTCCCTGTGTCCGGGTGGGTTTCCTTCAGGTGCTCCGGTTTCCTCCCACAGTCCAAAAACACACAATGGTGGATGGATTGGTGACTCAAAATAAACTGTCCCTTGGTGGGAATCTGTGAGTGAATGTGTGTCTCCCTGTGAAGGACTGGTGCCCCCTCCAGGGTGTGTTCCTGCCTTGCGCCCAGTGATTCCGGGTAGGTTCCGGACCCACCGCGACCCTGAAATGGATAAGCATTTAGAGACAATGGATGGATGGATGGACGTTAATTCTCACAGACAGAAAGAAGTAGAATTATTACAGACTTTTAAGGGTTAACCATCCATGACTTTACTGCATTTTGCACTGTAGACACAAAGGTGCCTTTGAATGGCACCGCCTAGCTTTGTAAGGTGCTAATCACTTGGGCCTGCTCCCAAACAATGAAGTGGGCTTCAACTGAGATTACCCACTGATCAATTTTCATCCCCAAAACATGCTTTAATAACTGAAATAATAGTAATAAAATGTTGAATAACAACAAGACTACAGTCAATGTAACAGAACGAGTCGTCGTGACATCTTCATGAACACGTCTGTCCTGCCCCATTGTTTTCAAGAAAGGTCTGTACTGCACCCAAAGATCCATCCTGACCTGATGTTTTTGGCCTGCTGAACTCATTTTCTCTATTCATCTTCATAACTAATACCACAGAGCAGGGCAAGAATAAATGACCCAATTATAGATGAGGATTACACACAGTTTACTCAGGCCCCCGGCTACACTGACCTGACCTGACCTTCTCATTTAGAGAACGGAAATAAACTGGAAAATGACTCTCCATAAAGAGGCCACGTAGACCTGTACTCTGATATTCACAGCTAAAAATGATCTGTGAACAGACTGGGTGCGTTTGTTACTCTACAAGATGAAGAAGAAGAAGGACGGTGCTCTTCTCTTCTGTTAATGATTGAAAAAAGAAAGAATGACAAAAATAACAGTGGCGTGGTGTATTTTATACACATTTAATTCTAGAATTAACAAAACACACGGTAGTCTTTTCAGGATTCGTGTACCAGCACAGTTCAGTTCAGCTTCCAAATATATAACATAAGAGCTGTAATTGTATATAAATATATATTTCTGAATGGATAGACACTGCAGTTTACAGCACTGTTCCTGTAATTCTTATTTAGGTGCTTTATTTATTTTAGGGTTTTAGTGAAACAGCGCCTCTAGTGGATGGGAGCTTGCTTAATGAACGTAACATACTAATTCTAACAAATCATAATGTTGAAATCTGTAAATATACTGGGGGCTCTTTTAAGTTGCATATGTACTAAATTATGCTGAAAAGTCCAATGTAGTCCTGTATATCTACTGCACTGAAGTCTGTCCTGCTGATCAAACCTAAACCCAGAAGCATTTGATGTCCAGCAGAACCCCACAGCTTGGTACCAAAGTGTGAACCCTCAAAGTCAAAATAATGCTGTATAAAATGTTCCAGTCAGATTTTGTTTTCTCTTGGGTATGATGGAAGGAAATGCCAAGCTAATTTTCCCAGAGGTTAAGACTCTAGGAACTGAACTGAAGGCCTCACAAGATTAACTACCAACATAAATAGGAACTGACAGTGGGATCAACCAATGGCTGGGATCAATTTCACCAGAATGAAAATGCCACCCTAAGCTGTCTGGAAGTCCTCAGCACATCACTAACTGTGAATACATTCTGGAGTGCCAGGACTCTTCACTGACAGGCCCTAAAACCTACACAGACCAAATATATTCAAACATTGAATGTCTTTAAAAATAGTAAAATATCAAATGTCTCCAGAAACAACCAGTGATATTAATAATTATTTAAATTTGCCACTGAACACCATCTGATTTTTGTCCCTATTCAGCAATGGGACCATCACACTCACAACATACCTGCTACCTGCCGGTACAAGAATATATATATACAGACAAATCATAATATAAAAGTAATATCAATGCACCCATTCATCAATTCACACATTTAATTATGTTTGTTTGTTATTTAATTCATTCATTTATTTATCTTCTGCAACTTCTTCATCCTGCTCAGATCCATTGTGGGTTGGACACCTGTGAACAACTTCACACACTCACCCTGTCACTATCACTCACACACACACACACACACACACACACACACACACACCTGTGGATAATTTCACAACTCACCCTGTCACTCACACATTCGCACGTGGATAAATTCACACATTCATCCAGTTACTCACACACACACACACACACCTGTGGATAATTTCACAAACTCACCCTGTCACTATCACTCACACACACACACACACACACACACACACCTGTGGATAATTTCACAACTCACCCTGTCACTCACACATTCGCACGTGGATAAATTCACACATTCATCCAGTCACTCACACACACACACACACACACCTGTGGATAATTTCACAAACTCACCCTGTCACTCACACACACACACCTGAGGATAATTTCACACACTTACCCAGTCACACACACACAAACCTGTGGATAATTTCACAAACTCACCCAGTCACTCACACACACACACACACATATGTGGATCATTTCACACATTCACCCTGTCACTCACACATTCACACGTGGATAGTTTCACACACTCATCCAGTCACTCACACACACACACACACACACACGTGGATAATCTCACACATTCACCCTGTCACTCACACATTCACACGTAGATAATTTCATACATTCACCCAGTCCCTATCACACACACACACACCTGTGGATAATTTCACACACTTACCCAGTCACTCACACATTCACACATGTGGATAAATTCACACACTCATCCAGTCACTTACACACATACATCTGTGGATAATTTCACAAACTCACCCTGTCACTCACACATTCACATATGTGGATAAATTCACACACTCATCCAGTCACTCACACATTCACCCTGTCATTCACACATGTGGATAAATTCACACACTCATCCAGTCACTTACACATTCACTCTGTCATTTACACATGTGGATAATTTCACAAACTCACCCTGTCACTCACCCATTCACACATGTGTATGTTTTCACACACTCACAGAGTCACTAACACACATACATCTGTGAATAATTTCACACACTCACCCAGTCACTCACACATTCACACATGTGGATAAATTCACACACTCATCCAGTCACTCACACACATACATATGTGGATAATTTTACACATTCACCCTGTCACTCACACATTCACACATGTGGATGTTTTCACACACTCACCCAGTCACTCACACACATACATATGTGGATAAATTCACACACTCATCCAGTCACTCACACATTCACCCTGTCATTCACACATGTGGATAAATTCACACACTCATCCAGTCACTCACACACATACATATGTGGATAATTTTACACATTCACCCTGTCACTCACACATTCACACATGTGGATGTTTTCACACACTCACCCAGTCACTCACACACATACATCTGTGGATAAATTCACACACTCATCCAGTCACTCACACATTCACCCTGTCATTCACACATGTGGATAAATTCACACACTCATCCAGTCACTCACACACATAGATATGTGGATAATTTTACACATTCACCCAGTCACTATCACTCACACACCCACCAGTGGATAATTTCACACATTCACCCTGTCACTCACACATTCACACATGTGGATGTTTTCACACACTCACCCAGTCACTCACACATAATGATTAAATTCACTGCAAATGCATCTACCAGTGTGTGAAAGGAAACCAGAGCAACCAGAGGAAACCCACACAGACACAGGGGGAACACACCTCTCTCCTCACACACAGTGACCTGAGGTGAGGCTCAATCCCTGGACCCCAGGACCCTGAAGGAAAGGTCTAGAACAAATGAAATCAGTGGAATGTCGGAACCTAAGATAGCCTCTGGTGTCCCTCTCGGAGGAGAGAAGTGCAGGTGTAAAGGCACTTCCCTCTGTCGCTTCCTTTGGCCTTCCGGCTCTGAACAAAAGCATGTGGCTTGTCGAGGGGAGCAGCATGCTCTAATCATAAACGCAATTAACAGAGCCGGGGGAGAGGTGGGATGCCCTTTCCTTTGGATGAAAACTAGAAAGGTTAAACATTTATGAACAGATATAAATCAGATGACACCTGTGAGGCCCTGGAGGTGGCCGGGGCTTTGCCAGCTCCAGCCAGGCAGTCGCAGGAGCTGTGGAGGTTTCCTCTGGACTTCCTGTCCTGCAGAGTAACCCCACGCCTGGCTCTAATTATCCTCTTAAATGTATATCTCAGCCACGGGACGCCTCGCGGGATTAAGAGCAGTGTGTTCTGCAAATTGCTGAGAAGACTGCTGGACAGAAGAGGCTGAGATCTACAGCACTGCAAGTGATCTCGTCACCTTAATACACACATTCTCTCTCTCTCTCTCTCACACACACAGGCTTGTTTTAATGCAGTGTTAGGACATGGGATCATATGCACAAAGTGTTAATGACTCATGAGGGATAGACCAAATGAAATGACCTAAAACTACTTGTAATAATATTTTAGGTTTAGTTACATCACATCACGTATACATGTTCATTCATTCATTCAACTTCTTAATCATCCTAGAACACACCTCACCCCTCACAGACATTGACCCATTGAGGTGGGATTCAACCCAGGACTCTGGAGTTGTGTGGCAGTAACACTACCCATAGCTACACTGCCAACCAATCACCTGTAAGTAATACATTTATTCATTCATTCATTCATTATCTCTAACCACATTATCCAATTCAGGGTCGCGGTGGGTCCAGAGCCTACGTGGAATCATTGGGTGCAAGGCAGGAATACACCCTGGAGGGGGCGCCAGTCCACACACACACACACACACACACACACACACACTCACACCTATGGACAGATTTGATACCAACGTGTGTTTTTGGACTGTGGGAGGAAACCGGAGCACCCGGAGGAAACCCATGCAGACACAGGGAGAACACACCACACTCCTCACAGACAGTCACCTGGAGGAAACCCACGCAGACACAGGGAGAACACACCACACTCCTCACAGACAGTCACCCGGAGGAAACCCACGCAGACACATAGAGAACACACCACACTCCTCATAGACAGTAACCCGGAGGAAACCCACACAGACACAGGGAGAACACACCACACTCCTCACAGACAGTCACCCGGAGGAAACCCACGCAGACACAGGGAGAACACACCACACTCCTCACAGACAGTCACCCGGAGCGGGAATCGAACCCACAACCTCCAGGTCCCTGGAGCTGTGTGACTGCGACAGTCTATTTACAGATTTGCTTTCATATCGAAAAAACTTTATATAAAAAAAGGATAAAAAAACCCCTTGGTGTTTGTGTAAGAAGCTCTTAAAAAACTCAAGATTGTTATTTGGTATTTCTCTAGTTATTTCTAATTTTTATTCAAACTCAGGATACTTTCAGTTTCAGAAATGTCCAAAAACACAAGCACATTTCTGACTGGGACTGAGAGTAATTAAAACCCAGACTCTGAGAAAGTGACATCTGGCCTAAAGAAAATTCACTCTGGCACTCATTTGAAATCTAAAAACTTTCATCAGAAAACTGTAAATGTTTAATAAACTCGATGACACAAAAGATTACGTGCCTGCTCTCATCAGTTTTGTCATATGAAATATTTTATTGAGCTTTAGCAATTTAAGCCACTGTCATAAACCTCAAAACCCAGAAAGTTTCCCATCTCCCGCTGGCTGTTTATTAAGAAAGTGTCTGAAATGTGTTTGTCCACATCACTCACTGTCTATGAGCTGCACCTCAAGCCAACACTATATCTCACGTCTAATGTCTGTAACATTGGTGTAGTTTGGGTTTCAGAAGTGGGGCACAGTGGGCAACAACAGGAAGCTTTACAGGAAATTTACAAAACAAGGTAAAATATTGTGCATTTTTCTTTGTTAACGTATTTTTAATTTGTTCGACACAGAGACTGGAAGACACAACATTTTAATTCCGGAAAAATAAGTGAATCAACAACCCTGCCCCCATCCACTTAACTGTTAATGCCTTTCTGTTTTACTATTAATAAAGTCTCATATCAACGAAAACCTCAATTTCTCGTGGAATGCTCTAAAAACAAATACTCTTTATATTTGAAATCTGTTCAGAAACAATGTCACAAGGTTGCAACTGGGCAGGAATTTATCAGCTATTGAATTATTGGCCATTTATGACCTTCATCCCAATCCAGTGAAATCATACTTTTTTCAAAACACTGCATTGTGTTGTTTTGATGATTAGTTCCAATGAGGGATGAACCTGGCAATGGTTTTGGAAAGGGACCAAGAAATATTTCTGATTATAAAAAGAGGAAGAAGAAGACGAAAACACACAGCTCTCATCTCCTGTAGAGCAATATGCAAGGCTGAATGGATATCAGTTAATAAGTCATATTTTGTCGTTTTGCTTGGATACAGGCAAGTAGAACTTTCATAATGAAGTTCTTTAACTTTTAATTGGATATGAAAATGAAGGCCCATTCACTGCTAAGGTTCAGAGGAAAATAATGACACAAACACGCAACAATCCAAGACATTTTCCCCATCACGAAGTTTGGAGACTACATAAGCGACACACGATGTGTGAGTGATTGAAAGAGCGGATGGATGTATTACTTAATTAATTAATTGGTTGATTAATTAATTGCCATATTCTCAGCGTTTGTTGAAAAAGAGAGGCTTAATATCAGCATTTGATCTTTCATCATTAACCTTGGTGAGATAATGTGGATAAACGTGAGCATGATACGCAGCTGTTTACCAAAGTTAGGGATCTGCCGAAATGGCACTTACAGAAACGAGAATTTACAGAGAATGAGACGATCTTCATTGAAATATGCAAATGACTACAGGTGTTCTGAGGCAAGGAGACCAATAGAAAGCCCTGACCTGACCCAGTCTTTGTATCATGCCCTAACCTGTCCAGACAACGTTTGAGAGTGAATACAGCTTAGATCATCATGTCTATGAGTTTAACCACCCCCACCTCCACCCTCCTTCCTCCATCCCCCCCTGTGGGACTGTGGGACAGTGGAACTCACCGTTGCAGTGAGCTGGAGTGGCAACTGTGATTCAGAACCTGTCTACCATGATCAGTACCTGACTTCACGAGTTTTATTGTGGCCAAATGCAATCAAATCCTCACAGCAATGTTCCAGCATTTAGTGATACACACTCCCAGGGCAGTAGAGGATTTTGCTTCAATAAATGTAGAACAGCTGGCAAGAAAGTAACAAAAAAAAAAGACGATATAGGGAGACAATATGCTACCAGCCTGGTCTTAATGTGAATTTGTACACATTTGACTAAAAGATCATTCCCAAGGTTTGTACAATGTGTTTTAAACCTTGATCTCACTTTATGGATGTGCACATTAATTTTGGACACTTACACAGCCGAAAAATTGTGCCTTTACTCTGCCCTTAACCCTAACCCTAACCCTAACCCTAACTTTACCATACCCAGAGCACTAACCCTAACACTAACAATTAGGGCTTGTTCAAACAATGTAACCATGTCTAAGTAAAAAAACAGTGATTTGAGGAGCTGTTCTGAAGGTATTTCCAGTCATTGGGAGTTTGAGACTCTGCTTCTGCATGTTGCTTCTCTCATTATCAAGGACTAAACTATCTTTAACCTCTGCATTTGTAGTCAGTGTATCGTTTGCTCTATAAATTGTTTGTTCAATTTCCTGTTTTGCTAAAAACAAAACAAGTTGCTCTGCCACCATCTTGATGCTCATTTGTTTGGTATGCAACCATGGCAACAGCAATCTAATTGGTCAGTCTGATTTTAAAGCACCTATACCATGCAAAAATAGAAAAAAAATATCTAACTGAAAAAATGATGCATGGTTGTAGTCCGTCAGATTCGGATAAAATGCTTAAAATGTGTTTGTTTATTTTAAAAAGTGAAAAGTGAACTCAGTGTGATTAGTCCTTAATTCCTTAGTCTTGTCACTAGGCTTTACCCTTAACCTAACCCTTACCTTAAGAGAAGATGTTACCCTAACCATAACTGCAGAAGAAGGCATTTCTCTAAAACTAGTCTCACATTGAGAGTCTGGTACCTATTGCTATTTAACGTGGCAAAGACCCACCTACCACTACAGGAACATGACATGTGGAGGCAGCCTTTAAAGGCTAAGCACCAGCTCTATGAAAGTGTCAAACAAATAAATACAGTGGAATTTGAGTTCCTAACTGGTGTTTATTGATAGTCAGAAAACATGTTGTTTCTTACTACTTACTGTTGCTTTGGCTGCAATCATTCAATGTACAGTGGGACACCTGTGCACAAATGGCCCAAAGATCCCAAAATATCCAGAAAATGGACTAAATTTGTCAACTTTAAACGGGCACTTTGGAAAGGACCATCCGCTCACTCCGTTATCTGTAGCTCATTTCACTGGCGCTTTTCCAACAATATGGGCATGTAAGGACACCAACGAAAGGTGTTCAAGAGCCTCTGTAACATGGAGGTAAACAGGGTAAGGACACTCACTTCGCCTGTTTTAGTTGGTGTTAGTTAACGTTAGCTTGACTCGCTAAACTCGGTGGCTCAGATTATACTCGGCTACGTAGCTGCATTACGGAGGTTTATAGTGTCGGATGAATTCAAGTTCGACTTCGATCACATTTACAAGAATAACGGTACCTCTAAATTTGAGTTTAGCTTATTGCTAGGCTACTGTTATGAATAACGTTGGTTATTTAGCTAGATACTGTCATAACAGTCAGTCATAACGGTGTTTTACCGCGGCGTTGTTCAGCTGTTGTCCACCAGTGACGTCACGGTTGCGTTCAAGAATTTCCGTAGCGAGCTCAGGTTTTTCCGTCTGTTTAATAAAATTGTCAGTTTTAAAGCAAATTAAGCTGCTATTTTCATTTTAATTCATACTTATATCTGTCAGTAACTACAATAATGTGAAATATTCATGGAGGCTCATTAAGTGGTGCTTAGCCTTTAACGTCAGACCATGGAGGTACAGTGACAATGAGGCCTGTGGACAATGAGGCTTGTGGGCAGCATGTCTGTGGCTGAGACAACCCTAAACCTAATCCCACCCCTATATCATGTGGGTAAGGGTAGTAGCAATGTGTGCATTTGACAAATCTTGTTCATTGTAATTGGCAAATATGTGAATTACACACTTTATCTATAAAACCAGGTTGGAATGTTTGTGTATTTAGGGAGTCAGGACCCTTGGAATATATTCCAAAAGCTTTTGGAGCATTTCTATTGGTCCTTTCATCTTTCATACAATGTGAAGGAAAGCTGCTGTGTTCAAATGATGTCGTAAACTAAAAATCCACAAAAATTGAGATATATGTGTTCCTTTAGACAGCAATGAAATGTTATCAGAATGTACGATGTGATGCTCCTTTACATCACACTTGTTCTAATTTTGGAGATCTTGTTGATAGTACATATGCTTGGTCATGGTGAGGAACCAATTAACCCTGCAAAGAAGCACTTAAGCATTTGTGTTTATGTATAGAACTGTTTGCTGTGGTTCTTTATATGAAGCACTGCTTTTGCTAAAGAACCCTTGAACATCCCTCGTTTTTGGAGCGTATGTCGGAACTCATGCCTGCGAAAGGCGAAATAATACGTTTGTGAGAAATGTATTTGTTTATCCCTGCCGCTGTTTGTTTTGTCTTAACAAGTGCGGCTAAACGAGCTCCTGAAAAGCGAAGGCTAGCCATAAGGAGGAGAGAAAGGGAAGGGTGAGTAAATAAAGCGTGCTGCATCCTGCTTTAACTGCTGCTGGGTCCCTTTGTGATGATTAGCCCAGTCCCATGGGGCAGGTGAGTTAGCAGAAGCAAAAGCTCTCTAATGAGCTGAGCTCTCGCGCCCTGCTTCACCGTCTCCATCCACACACACACACACTCACACACACACACACACCCTCATGCAGTGTCCCTACAGAAGCCAGTGGCAGTGAAGGACTCCCCTGAGGGGAGGCGCCGCACCTGTTCTCCGCGTAATCAGCGCATTTCTGTACTCCGTGTCCAGGCGTAGCCAAGCGTCCAAAGATCAGGGGTATTCCAGTCTGCTGGGGCTGGATGGTCTTGTTTTTCTGTTTTTCTTCTCCACACACTCACACACACACACACACACATCGCACATCGACACAGCACATATTTGTGAAACCTTTGAATTAGAAATGACATTAAATGTAGGTGAGATATTATTTATTTTCCCATAAATTCCAGTCTGATCATTATTTTTATTTTTGCTCACAGGTTCCCACCATATGTTCATAAACGCAATGGCACCAACATCGGATATGTGCAGCGATGCCATAGAAGAACCACTTTGGGTTCCATAAGGAACCATAGAACTACAGCTTTTTAAAGAACCATGTTTGTGAGATGTTCCACTGTGAAATTTGCAGAACCTCCACATATTGTAAGGGCAGAGACTGGTCGACTGAAGGTCAATGTGCATTCGTGGTGGTCTGAGGTCCAAAAGGACAATAAGAGCAATACAGGAATAAAGAAGGTTCATTCTGAAAAAATCAAAAAATCAAATGGAGTACTGGGAATAATAATAATAAGTCCACCTTTCATTAAAAGCTTGTAAAAAGAGCTAAAAAATGTATTTATTTATTTCAAGACCTCGGAGCCTAGCTTCTTGGTTTAGCTTTTACAGCTTCATAATTGTCATAATCCCTTAAACGGTAAGGAGCAACTCTGTTCTTTAAAGTGAATGGCTACAATTGTGAGGAAATGCAGTTCCAAACTCAATTGTATCTCGAGTTGTTCCGTTTTGTAGCAGTCAGTCATGCAGTTAGCCATCCCCAGAGTGTGAAGACATTTCCACCTTAAATGATCCGAAATAGGAAAAAGTAAGTCAATATTAAGTCGCACAGATCCAGGGACCTGAAGGTTGTGGGTTCGATTCTCGCTTCAGGTGACTGTCTGTGAGGAGTGTGGTGTGTTCTCCCCGTGTCTGCGTGGGTTTCCTCTGGGTGACTGTCTGTGAGGAGTGTAGTGTGTTCTCTCTGTGTCTGCGTGTGTTTCCTCCGGGTGACTGTCTGTGAGGAGTTGGTGTGTTCTCCCTGTGTCTGTGTGGGTTTCCTCTGGGTGACTGTCTGTGAGGAGTTGGTGTGTTCTCCCTGTGTCTGCGTGGGTTTCCTCCGGGTGACTATCTTGAGGAGTTGGTGTGTTCTCCCTGTGTCTGTGTGGGTTTCCTCCGGGTGACTGTCTGTGAGGAGTTGGTGTGTTCTCCCTGTGTCCGCGTGGGTTTCCTCCGGGTGACTGTCTGTGAGGAGTGTGGTGTGTTCTCCCTGTGTCTGCGTGGGTTTCCTCCGGGTGACTGTCTGTGAGGAGTTGGTGTGTTCTCCCCGTGTCTGTGTGGGTTTCCTCCGTGACTGTCTGTGAGGAGTGTGGTGTGTTCTCCCTGTGTCTGCGTGGGTTTCCTCCGGATGACTGTCTGTGAGGAGAGTGGTGTGTTCTCCCTGTGGCCGCGTGGGTTTCCTCCGGGTGCTCCTACGTTGGCGCCCCCTCCAGGGTGTATTCCCGCCTTGCGCCCATTGTTTCCAGGTAGGCTCTGGACCCACCGCGACCCTGAACTGGATAAGGGTTACAGATAATGAATGAATAAATGAAGTCAATATTAACCCACCTCTGGGGCAGGTATAGATCAGTATCCTCATTTTGGTTCATTCTTTTCAACGTTTGGACTCCAGATGCCTCGGACCGGGCCGACACTCATTTACAAATGCGTAAACACATCAGACTAGTTTTAAGCGCGCAAACAGACTGAAAAGCAGCAAATGGTGAGAAAACATCTGAATTTTATAGAAAGTGTTTTTTTGATTACAATCATGAACTATTTTAAATGATCAGTTGAACCTGAGTTTGCTCAATGATGGTGAATGCATTACGTTCTGCAATGGTGTGTTTAGCTCCCGTACAAAGATTTAGGATCTCTGTGATTATCTGAATTACAGTGAGTTTGTGTGTGTGTGTGTGTGTGTGTGTGTGTGTGTGTGTGTGTGTGTGTTTGTTTGTGAGAGAGAGACAGCGAGAGAGAGAGAGTGGTAAGTATGGGCAGATGGAGGGAACTGATGAGGATCTCCGTGGCAGCCAAACAAGGAACGTCTCCACTCAACAATTCCCTCTGCAATAGGACGACAAAAGCTCCAGCTCCCTGTTCACCATGCACGCGCACACACACACACACACTCGTACACACGCTGCGTCTCTCGAGGAAGATTTCCGCTGAGGCGCGGCGTGGACGGGAGAGCGTGGTGGGCTCAACTGGGAGCGGAACGTTTATACAGGTGATTATATAGACTGCAGTCATGGGCCAAATAAACAAAAGCCCAGTCTCTGGAGTACAGGGCACTCAACGTCCCACTTCGTCCCAACACACTCTACACACTCCCCTGCACCCTGCCTCCAGAACACACTGCAGCCCCCCCCTCCACACACACACACACCTGTAGCTCCACACACTCCAGGGACTGGGGGCTTCTGTAAATCTGCTGTTTTTCACTTCATTCTCTTTATCTACCTGTAAGCACTTCAAAATAAGGGTCCTAAACTGCATTGGTTTCTGGAGCAATGCCTCAGAGGAACGTGATTCTCAAGACCTTTACAATGGAACATATATATTGTCCATATATTGTTGATTTTTAGTTTACTACATCATTTGAACACAGCAGCTGTCCTTCACCTTGTTTGAAAATGTCCTGATGAACGGACAAAAGGCTCCAATTAAATCATTTTACATTGACTTCCATTAACATTAAGATGTTTTTTTTTCATTCTCCTGTAAAGTTACTATTTTGGGAGATACATGTTTATACACACACACACACACACACACACACACACACAAAAGCTACAATTGGTTGATGATTATGTAAAAGGATTAGATTTTAAAAATTTAACAGATGTTTAATTAAATATTAATTACAGACAAATTAAGACTCAAAGCATTTACAATAAAATCTCAAATTTTAATGGAGGCATATTTTCACCCTTTTCCACAAGTGAACAGAGTTCTGGATTTTAATAAACGACTGCGACAGGCTTTGGTCAAAATACCACAAAGATCAACCCCCACAGCAGTGTTCTCCCCCTGTCTATAATGTTCCTTTAAATGAAAATGAGCCACTTCCTGTTTCCCCCAGACCCGAGCACACAGCAGTGAGGAGAAAAGAGCAGACGCTCTGATTTTTAGCCGTTTTCGCTCACTTCTCTTTTGTTTCCATTCTCTTTATCTTCTGAGGTTGTTGTGTACATTTTGCTCTGTTTTCTCTGTTTGCTCTGTTTGACTCAGACAGCGGAACAGTCTCTGCACTTGACGTCAGAAGCGGTGCCGAATCAGAACAGCTCTGTCCATCCCGTGTTAAAGCCCAGAACTGGGTGGTCTTTTTTGACAGTGTGTGGATTGGTGGACTGCAGATCTCCAAATGAATGTGTATTTGCACTGAACAATGAATCTTTTCACAAAGTGATTGTACAGAAACTTCTCAAAGTTTTAAGAACTTCTACATGATCAAGTAATGTTCTCATATTGTGTAGGGGTTCCTAAAAGCTGAGCACCAATCACCACAAATATCTGCCATCACCGGTTGCTGAAGGTGTTACAGAAGATGTCAATCACTTAGTAAAAAATCAGAGAAAATCCAATTCAGGGTCGCGGTGGGTCCAGACCCTACCTGGAATCATTGGGCGCAAGGCAGGAATACACCCTGGAGGGGGCGCCAGTCCTTCACAGGGCAACACACACACACATTCACACCTACGGACACTTTTGAGTCGCCAATCCACCTACCAACGTGTGTTTTTGGACTGTGGGAGGAAACCGGAGCACCTGGAGGAAACCCACGCAGACACAGGGAGAACACACCACACTCCTCACAGACAGCCACCCAGAGGAAACCCACGCAGACACAGGGAGAACACACCACACTCCTCACAGACAGTCACCCGGAGCGGGAATCGAACCCACAACCTCCAGGCCCCTGGAGCTGTGTGACTGCGACACTACCTGCTGCACCACCATGCCGCACTGTGTCAGTTATTATTATTATTTATTTAATAATTCAGGACAATTCTATTTTTCTTTAATTTCTTGGCTCTGTATGAATGGCTCTAATATGCATTCATTGTTGCATATGTGAATATTTCATAATTAATACACAAATTAAATAGCTGGATTACATTGTTATTACATTAACATAGTTAAGAATGTTTTATTCCTGTACAATTATCATGTTCTAGAGTGTGAGACCTGCAAACCAGGCTCCGCGTCTCAGACCGTCTGATGTCGACACTGTGACGAATGGTGGAACAGGCCTAGTGTTTCAGTGTTGTAATGTTTTACCGGCCTGCGAGCGGCAAATCCGATAAAAGGGCAAACACTGGCTGTTAGCTGTCCATCAGGGCTCAGGGTAAACAGGCCAGCGTGGTGCAATAATCCGGGGAAGTGCTCCCACTGCTCCCTGCATCCTGCTCTTGTTTTTTCTTGGCGCTGGTCTGCGGGGGTTGTTTAGACCAGGCCGCCTGACCTGGCTGCCTGGGGACGGCTCTGGGAGGAGTTCCTGTGTGTTCCTGTGTGTTCCTGGGCCACAGGTGAGGCCTCGCTGCAATCTGCCCACTTTGCCCAGCAGGCTAATCAAGACCTGCACACGTAGCAACCTGCAGTCCCTTGAAAAAAAATAAAATAAAATAACACCCAGAGGAGCCTGGCACCACCACTTTTAATTACCTCTGTGTTCTTCATTAATTCATGGCCATCTTAATGCCCTGCAGGCCGGAGAGAGAGAGAGAGAGAGAGAGAGAGAGAGAGAGAGAGAGAGAGAGAGAGAGAGAGAGAGAGAGAGAGAGATGAAGTGGTTTCCAAAACAGCAAGAGCAACAGTGGCAATAATGGTGGCCCCAAGGACATCCACTGGGACTTGAGGGGCTATTTTAGTTAAAGCTCCTCTAATCAGCGCCATATTGCAAGCCATGCTCTGGGGTCAGGTGGCCCGCCCCAAAACCTCCTGTTCCTGAGAGAGGGACACAAGCAAGTCCCTCAGGTCCAGCCTTCTGGTCAAATTCCACCTGTGGTACAGCTTATTAGGACCCGGGGACACAGTAAGTGATTTGAGATGGTGAGAAACATTAAGGACAGGGAGCAGTGGCCATAAGGACACAGGAGGGTTAACTTTATTAATATTAGGCTATGATTATTATAGAAATGATTATGAACTCGTACATGGTCTAGATTCCAGACTACAGGGCTACATCATTCACACATTATTACACTGTTAATTGTAGTTAATAAAAGGATCCATGCTTTGATCTGAAGACTAGAAACAACTGTTTAATCACAAAGTAAATACTGTATAAAACAGGTTTTTTAGATGGTGATGTCAAGTCTATGCAGGTGTAATGTGTTATGAATCTTGTATCTGCAAAACAATGGTAAAACTGAAGTGGAGAAAACCATTGAAAACAACTTGTTTTGCAAGTCATTTTAGATGTTTTCTATTGGTCAGTTTATTATAATATATATATATAGGGGAGGGAGAGGGAGAGCGAGGTACAGTAGAGTCCTATACAGCTCAAAGCCAGGCTCTTGTAAAGGTAACCCAACTGAGAGGGGACTGCTGTTGACAGGTGTTCTTCAGCGCCACAATGGGGGTCTTTTGAGTTCTATCTGATATTGTGAGGAACATGTAGAAAACACAGCGGCGGACTCTCGGGTCCAGAGGAACAGAAAGTTAATACTGTGACAGATGTGTCGCCTCGCGGTCATACAGCAGCATTCAGTACTCTTACTCTCTCTCTCTTTCTCTCTCTCTCTCTCTCTCTCACACACACACACACACACACACAGACAGACAGAGAGAGAGTTCACCTCTTTCTCATTTTCTTATGCTTTCTCTCACATTTTTCATCTCTCTCCTTCATTCTCTCTCTCTCTCTCTCACACACACACACACGCAACATACACACACACACACACACAGAAATGCTCAGTCTCTCTCTGTACCTATATCTGTGTATGTATGTATGTATGTGTGTGTGTGTTTGTGTGTGTGTGTGTGTGTGTGTGTGTGCTGGGAGGTGTGCTGGAGTGTCCCAGGAGCCACACAGGAGTGTTGATCTGCGTAACAGTGGGACGTTACCCCGCCCCCCCCTTCTTCGTTGCCCCCCCACAACACAACCCCCCTCCCCCCTCCCTCTCTCTCTCAAGTCACATGACCCTCTCAGATTGACAGCCTCCCTGAAGAGTGCGAGCTGGAACAGATGGAATATGAATGGTTCAGTCGTGTATGAAAAAGGTGTCTGGGCAAAGGAGTGGCGTTGTGGGAGCCGCAATTGCAAGTTAAGTGTGACTAAATCTCTTTGTCTTCCTCTCCCCTGATTTCACACACACACAAAAATAACAAAGGAGTACTGCAGAATGTCTGGAGTGGGAGATGCTTCATATTTAACATTGTTACATACTGTACACGTACATACAGCATGTCATCATATCAGTTATGTCAGATTCACATACTGAATATTATCTAACATACATTTAGAGTACAGCTCGTGTACTGCACATTTCATATCATTCATAAACAATGAGAATGTTTTGCAAAAACTGAAAGAATAGTGTTATATTTAAAAGTATTGTTATTATAAATATATGTGCGTTTGCATTTAATATATGTTTTAAATGTTTGTAATAATTGACACCTGTTATAAAGTTTATATTTATATATACACTTATGTAATATGTAAATTCAAATGTTGTTATATTAATATTAATGTAAATTGGTGAATATTAATATATATAAAGCAATACATTTAATAAAACAATTCATTTTCATTATTATTGCTTTTATTTCAGAAAAGTTGAATATTTAAAAAAAGTCTTTATTTATTTCAGCTCTTTATAATTACCTCATAATTATTGGTTCTGAGCAAAATATTTCAGAATTCACCCTTCAATTAGTTTCAGGCGTAAAATGTAAAATGGACAAAATCTCTTCCCGTAGAATGCATCCGTAGGAACAATCATCTCAATTAAACATTTCATTTTTGTTCTCATCTTGTTCGGCTGATGACTCATAACACTTCAAACTGCAGTTATAGGGAGGTCTCATTTACTCAAATTAGGGCTCCATCCTAATTCTCATCAGAACGATCCGGAGAGGAGACGCTATCTCCGCCGATGTATGTGTCAGTTGTGCCTTTAATGGGCGTGTGATTGTTAGGGGATCCCATTTCAAACCGAATTTAGCACAGCAAGGAAACCCATTAGAGCTGTGAGCATGGTGCTGCTTCCTAATGCCAGATAATAAACGCAAATGATAACACGCCAAGGTTGCTGCTGGTGAAAGACTTGCATTTTTTTATGGAAAGGCTGAGTTAGGAGTGTGTGTGTGTGTGTGTGTGTGTGTGGTCTATTAAAACTTTCAGACAAAAATAAGACCTCAAATCATTAAACAATAACAAAAGTCAGTATACGCCGTAGAACAATGTCACCGCCGTAATCAGGAAACCACTTATATTTCCTTTATGGCATTGGGCAGAGGCTCTTTTCCAGAGTGACAGTTCTATTCGTGTGACACTGGGAACACTGGTTACCATTACTGCAGTAAGAGTCTTGCTACTTGCTTCTAGGCTGTTCCTGGTCATGTATAAACCTCTTAATGCACCTGAATTAACGAAATTGTGAGTAATACATCAGAAGAACGTTGTCTGGTCTTTTGGCTTTTTCTTGGTAAAAAATAAAAATTATATAATAATAATAATACATTACAAGTCATTATGAATTTCTATCTCAAAACAAAACAAGAAAAAATGTTTTGAGAGGTTTTTAATGCCTCCATAAAGCTTTCATTACTCACTAAAGAGTGCCGAAGCTATTACATTTACTTCAGACTTCTGAACTAACACTTTTCCTAAGCCACAATGGCAACTGCATAAGATTTTCATAACAAAATCAAAAGGCTACTTTAACATCAATAAAGATTATTTCCAACCACATTTATGTGGACTTATGTTAGACGTTATGGAACCATATGTATGATTAAATGATTTTAACAGAAGGAAATGGTTCTTCAGTTGATGGAGAGTGTGCTTTTATTTACGGTTTTATGTTTAAGAGTTGGGCGAGCAGTGCCAACTGGAATCTGGCTAATTCCAGTCATAAAAGACCAAACAAGAAGAATCTTCTATTTATTTAAGCATGCTATGGTTGTATCTCATATAGCATATTGTATTATTGGCTGGTCACAAACAACACTGACAATTCTGAAACCAGTTGAGTGCCTTTATGAACAGACACCAAAAACGCTAAAATCAGAAGCCTCACCGTGATTATCGCTGTCACAGAGTAGAAAATATAATCTACTTAGTTTAGATAGTTTTAAATGTTTTGTAGATGTTTGACTTATTTTTAAGGTTTTACAAAGGCTTGCACCCCCTCCCAAGGGTCTGTTCATAAAACAGAAGGACAGTAGTGGTCAGGCAACAAGAGCTTCGACTAGAGGGGACTGTGATGTACGATATAGATGCCGTAAGTTTGGACAAACAGTTTGTCCAATTAGAGCCATTCATTACTGGAATAGTTTTCCAACTGAATTAAGGGAGAGCACTAATTATCAAGCTTTTAAATGTAAAAAAAATGGCTTACAACAAACCAGGATTTAAACCTTGCATAGATATATAATAGTAATAGTACTACTACTACTACTACTACTACTATTACTACTACCACCACCACTACTACCACTACTGCTACTACTACTACTACTACTATTACTACTACCACTACTACTACTACTACTGCTACTACTACTATTACTACTACCACTACTACTACTACTACTACTACTACCACTACTACTACTACTAATAATAATAATAATAATAATACTTATTTGTAATCACCTGCTGAAGGACTCATTTACATTGATGTGGAAACTGAAATGTTGATTAATGTGCATTGCCATTAATACATGAACAAATCTATTTATTTATTTATTTATTTTGGTAGCACAGTGTCACTGCAGGTAATGCCACTGCCACACAGCTCCGGAATCTCCAGGTCCTGGGTTAAAACCTTGCCTCAGGTTGACTATTAGTGTGTATGGTGTGTGTTCTCCTTCTCACACCTTAGTAGGTGGACTGGCTGTGTGATATTGTTTACTATTGTGAGTGACTGGGTGAGTGTGTGATGCCCTGCAATGGACTGGAACCCCATCCAAGACGTGTTCTACACTTGAACCCAGTGATTTCAGGTAAAGCTAGATCCTTTGAATTTTTTTCCCCCTTTTAGTTGGTGTTAATGTAGTCTTCAGTTGTGTACTACTGTTTGGTGACTGAGACATATTTTTATCTGTATTCTTTATGATTATGTTTGTATGTTAGAACTTGTAAACAACTGACACAGTTATTATAGTAATTAACATGTCACTTTTGAAAGTGTAACAATAAATTATTACAACACATGCCCAGTAATTAGTCAAGCAGTTAATAACTAATTTGCAGAAGATCATAACAGCAACTGTATGCTAATAGGTAAGTAATCATTTAGAAGCCGAGATGAAAATAAAGTAGCTATTAAATACTCACAACTAGTGACTTTAAGAGTGGCGTTTTTAATAATAGACTAAATCTACAGTAATGAGACACCCATCACAATAATAAAATATGTCTTTATCTGGAGGGTCATTATCCCTTTGGAGGCCTTAATGTGGTATGTATATAAATATATGTCTACAGCAGCAAGAGACAGAGGTCACAAGCAGCTAACTAAACTGTGTGCAGCATTGCTGGTCCTAGCGATTCCATGTGTATCAATCTGTAGTGGTTGCATTTTAGTAACTGCTGTGTGTGAAGAGATGATTCATTAGAAGCTATTTCCTGAATTGGTGATTGTGTCTGATTTGCTGTGAATGTTTTTCATCTGAAGATTTTCACCTAAACACCTGGCTTATGGTTTCCTTCATTTCATCTGCTGCGTCCTAAATACATTGACTATAATATTTATCGTATAATGTTTTTGTTTTATTGCGTGTTTTGTTTTTAATTATCGTATATGTGATTGAACATTTCCATATTATATCTGTTTTGCAACTACAGTACAATCAGCGTAATATGGTCATTTTCTGAGCAGTGTACTGAAACACACATCAAAATTTCTCCCTTATAGTTACCCACGTTGGAGGTCATGGGATGTGTTTGATTCAATAAAGGGTTCACACTACATTAAAGGTTTAAAAACCTCTGTATTATATTTATACATTTATCGGCCAGTTTTCTGTAGCCATGTACGAAACACTAGTGGACTGGAGCACAGGCAGTTTGCCTTGAGTAGTGCTGGAACTGGAGATACACCCTGTTTATTTTAGACTTCAGACACCCCAATAAAACTTTTCCCCTTTTCAATACAATTTTAATACAGTACTTTGACAATGCATCTTTTACAGAACTAATAATCCACTAACATGCCATTGAATCCAAATCCTCACAGCAATGTTCCAACATCTTACGTTAACAATACTCTAGTAAAAAAAAATATAAGCCATTACAGCACCAAAAGTGGGACACTCTGTTATAACTCTTCATTTCAGAAGAACTGTTAGACGGCCACGTCCATAAATCATCAGGCAGCGTGACATAATGCAACGCACTGTAACATTAGCAAGAAAACAAGACAAAGCTGAAACGCAGATGATGTAGAGCTAGTGAACATCTCATGATCTTTGATTATTCATTTGAAGATGCCGGAGCTGTCACTCTAACATGGTGCCCAAACTTCACGTTTCTGATAAATAGCACCTCTCTGTGTTTAATCAGAACCTGTAACGCTAATTGTAGGGGAAGGCGAATGTTTGCGTCCCCTCCCTCTGGGTTTATGTCGTGCCAGCTCCTCTTTCTGAAGGCAGACGTGCGAAAAATTCACCGTGATTGACAAGGCTCTCCTCTCCACTCCTCGCATCCTGATTCATCTCATGGAGCTCCAGTGGAGAGAGGAGAAGAGGAGAAAAAAAAAGCAGCACCCGTCTGAGGCTCCCTTGACATCTATTCGCTCTTAACCACTAAGTCATTACCAACTAATACATGTAGATTGTGTTAGGAGCGAATGATGCACGGTGAAATGAGGGAAGAATTAGTGAAGTGTTATGGTGGAAAGCAGATGTGCAGCTGGAGTTATTACAAGCAGGGATGATTAGCCGAAAAACATTACGTGATGGAGGAGTGGCAGCTCGACGACAGCGAAAGGTATTTCATGCAACGTCCCTAATGACAACATGGAGCAGGAGCATGCATCACAGTCCTAATTTGATTAGAAGAGAATAGACATATAGCTGCTTCTTTGTGTCCTTATTCCAGCCCTTTCCCCAGGTTCGGTTGTAGCTGGGACACAGCCAGCTTTACACTTGCGGTCGGACTGTGAGTACGGATTTAAAGAAGCATAAGGAGGGGGTGGGGGGGTGTCAAGGCAATGATATCCTCAATTAGCTATGCAGAAAACTTCCTGCATTTTTTTTAGCCGAACCCTGGAGACCGCATTTCTTTGCTTACTAAGTGACAGAGTTTACACATTAGCCTTGATTATGTTATGGTTGCCTAAGTACAAAGCCTCCCTTTACTGTCAATTACGGACTAGCAAGAATGGAACAAAAAGGGGGAAATTTAAGCTTCGCAGGCAACTTCCTGTAATTTCAATTTATTGAGAGGGAAACAGAGGATAAAGATTTTGAAATTATCAGCTATTATGCCCCAGCGAGTGGGAGGAGGGCTGGGGGGCAACTTCATAAAATACAGCTGACAAGCCCAAGCAAATTACCCTAGGACCATTACAAAAATCACTTAATTGCTAACCATTCTGTCAGGTCAATTGACTCTAAATGAAAAAAAAAATTATATAAAAAACTAAAATAAGCAAACAGCATTTATGTCATGAGGAGGCGGACTCGGGAAATGAGGTGAAAGCTGAGGAAGACGGGAATGATTTCGGATTCGCTGCTATCTCAGAGACGTTCTGCTCCAGTCCCTTCCACTTCTCTTTTCTCCTATTCGAAGGTAACTGAAAATCTCTGTGTCAATTCTTTTCTGTCTATTTCCTTTTTTTTCTCTGTATGCTATTGTTTTGAGTTCCTTGCACTTCACAACACAGTTTGCTTCACTCCCACTCATGTCTACACTGCCCCTTCTGGCTGAACTTTCAGCCCACCACAATCCATCATAGCATGGACCGCTCAGTAGTGTGTGTGAGTGTGTGTGTGGTGTATTTTCGTAGAATGGAGCCGTGTTACCTACCACAGGATCTGAGGGAAAAAGGCCTGATTGAAAACATGGCCCAGGCCTGACTTCTCGACTGATATGTCCCGCATAATGAATCAGGAGCCTCTGATTAGCAGATAAAAAGTGATTAATAGCCGTGCTGATTATCGAATCAAGGCCCTCACTGGAATAATCAGTTAATTGATCATGTGGGTGCCAGGGCTGTCAGTTGGGGTGATTCGGTGGTCTGTTCGCAGCTTTAAAGCTGTGGTTTGTTTGTGCTGCCAGCTCAGGAGCAGCAGAGATGAACGGCTTACTGTCAGTTGTCCGCGTCATGGGATGTCACTCCCTAAACGTCCCCTTTCCAAAAGCCCACTGAAGCAGCCAAATCAGGCGTTCATCTTATTTGATTACTGAGAGGGATTGCTTGATTCAGCCAAACCCTATGACACCCGATTAGAGCTTGATTATTAAATAATATTGCCTCTAATATCCTGTATCTATTAGTTTATCAAACTATATATATAAAGTGGTAAGCAATAAATAGTTAAAGCTATCTATCTATGTTAGCTCATGAGGCTAATTGGCAACTGATTCCAGCTAATGCTGAAGGTTCAACTTCATTGTAAATCAGGGGTGTGTTACCTTGTCACTGGAAGGTTTTAGACTTGTATCTGTTAAGATACTTCAATGAGGATTTGATGGCACTCAGCCATGAGACCACTGGGGTCACAACAACCATTCCATGTCATTCCAGTGCTGTTAGATGGAGGTACAGCACTTTAGAAAACACACTTGCATTGCTCCTGTAGCCCACTATCAGTGATACTAAATTAAACACACACACACACACACACAATGTACAAACTATAAAATGCAAACTGACGTGGCACACAAAAATGTTCCATCATTCTCCAGTGGGATAGTCACAAACACAAATGCCAAGCACCTTTAGTGTTCTCTCAGTGTTAATATTTAAAAAAAAATTCTACACTTTGGCAAATATGACAAACATATCTATTGGATACTAAAGGTCCACCTGCATGCATTTTTTAATCAATAATCATTTTGATAATAATAATATTAATAATAATAGTGCAGTTTGCAGCTATAACCAGTTGTCACACTGAAATAAATAAACACATAAATCATGTGGGACATTGGGTCCAAGAACCTGAGTAGAAGCAGAGACACTCCAAATCCATCCAAGGCTTTAACTGCCACTGGAAGTTTTTTACTCTCAGTTATTGGAGTACATCAGTGTAGGGAGAAGTGTCACCTTCTCCAGCTTGTTATTTAACTCCACTGAGGGGCAAACCGAGGAGGAATATGATTTTTAAAAGTGTATTAAAAAATGTATTTAAAAATGTATCATGCCCCAGTGAGGGCGAGGAAATAGGGGCAGCTTTGACCAGCTTTGACCCATAAGACATCAATAGGAGTTCTAAGCAGTGGCCAAATCATAGAAATTCATTTCAAAGAGTGCTTCAACAGTAAAGGATACAACTGTCAGATCACAAGGTAATAGCCCTTTTGGTAAGAAATAAAATTGTACCATATTACGCTTCAATAAACATATTTTTTAAAGCTGAATTAACTATGTAACCGTTGTCTTAATTCCAGTGTTTTTTAACTAAAAAAAAACAAAACAGTTGTATTGCAATGGTACTTTTCTGTCTGAAGGTGGGGGGGGGGGTTCCTCCCTAGAACTCTGACAGTGAACTGGCCATTCAGGGTCAATCATCAATTAGACTGACTCAGTGATTGACAGCATCCCCTCGAACCCTGTCTACAGCTTCAGCTTCTTCACCTTTTGGACCTGATTATTGTTTTTAAGTAATCCGAATGTAATCTCACAGCCAAAGCTGCCATTTTTGCCTCTGCCTAAGCCTCTACAGGAGTGGGAGTAAGCAGGTATTTGCAGTGATTAAGATGGCGCGATTGGGACGTGGACGTGGAGACAGATGTGGAGATGAAAGGGAACGGGGTGATTCTCATCTTATCTGTACATCTCCAGTTCCTCCTCTATCAGTGTCTGATTACACGCCTCCCCATTGTGCTCTGCTCTGCACTCTACATACGCTTGACTATTAAAGAGGAGCCACCGAGGCCTCTATTGTACTCAGGTGCACCTTTGGGAATCGAATGTTAACAAAGGACGAGGAGAGTGGTACAAGGAGTGGGCAGCAGGGGGGCGGTGTCCTGGGACAGAAAGGTGGGGTTGTGTGGGTAACATCTTTACTTCAAAGTATGCACCCCTACGGTCTTAGATAGTAAAGGTCTAGAGACTGAAGAAAGAGGAAGAACAAAAAGCATCTACTCTCTCATGCATTTCATTTGGTTCAGTGAGGGGGGATTACACTGCACATGTTGGTGACGCAAACTTGGATCGAACCAAGAGCAGTGCTGAGAGTTACTGGTGCTATGGGGTTAAAATAATAGACTCAGACCTCACATTTCTGCTGTGCATTGTACACTCTCAGGGAAATGGTCACAGTGGTGGTATATTTTACTGTCACTGCGATGGGACCCCCAAAGATATTGTACCGTATTTAATTTTAACAGTAGATTTCTACTCCAGACATCATTTAAAGAGGTTTTAATATGAAAGCATACAGAAAAGAAAAGATAATGACACTTCAATGTACACAACTGGAATTAATGAAGCCTGCCGTACCTTTGAAGGGACATTTCCACTGTCTGTGCTTTTAGCAAACAACAATGAGCATATGCACTCTCAGAAAAGCTGTCACAAGTTATCACCATGGTTGTACCCTCAAGGCTACGTATTCGGTACTTTTAGTTAGGGAACATAATTGTACCTTTAGGGAACACTTTTAAACCACTTTTAAAGGTTTTTTCAAAGTACCGTTGGTGACCAACACTGTACCTCCACTGTACTTTTTTTGCTAACAACGTACATGTCATTTTACTTCTGACAGTGAAGATATTTAGTGAAGCAAAATGATATGTGAAACATAAAAATGCAAAACATGACAAGATGCAGGGCACAGGAATCCAGGATTGTGTTTATTAGTAATACTGTGAGTGAACATGGTCAGAAAATAACACATGAAAAAAAAGTGTGAATGCTACAACAGTGATTTTTAAAGAGAACTTGTCAAAACTTGTTTAAAAATGCAACAAAATAATAATAATAATAATAATAATAATAATAATAATAATAATAAAGCCTGAAGTCAAGGTCAAGTGTTTGGGATCAATGCAACTTAAAAACTATAGAACAGCAATGGAATATCGTCCAAATTCATTCCCACCCAAAATGTAATGCTACCACCCAGTGATGTTTTTTTTTTTTCTTTTTCTGAGTATATAGTAATTATACATTTACATTTATGCAATGTGACCTCTCTGCCTGGTCGCAATATTAATTTGTACATATCAAACTCTAAGGCACACACACACACACACACACACACATATATATATATATATATATATATATATATATATATATATATATATATATATATATACTGTATATATACCTACATCCGCCATCAATTACAGGGAGGAGTTTCATCTCTTGTCTCAAGATTCTTATTGTTACACACTGTATCCTTTCAAAGTCAGGAAATGAACCCTGGTCTGCCGAGTGGAGTGGAGTGGAGTGGTGTTATCCGCTATGCTAACCAACATTGCAGTTGCTCCATATCTCATACTTTGGGTTATATGTCATCCATAAACTGCAACAATGTCAGAGAGGTCCTCCTTTATCGTATATTACCCCTGAAAGAGAGCTATTAACATTTGAAGCGAGATCAGAGGTGAAGAAAACGGGCCTAATTGGTGCCCTGTGGTTCTTCTGGGCTGATCTGTGAGAGCGTCGGCCAGCAAGGGCCATTAATTAACCTTAGAGCAATGATTACTACTTACATTAGAGAGGAATACATTAGAGATGGCAGGGACCCTGGGTGCCAGGGCTCCAGAAGGGCCGTCTCCGATAGCCCTGCCCTCACGAGTCAGCGATGTGTTAACTGAGGAAGCTAACTAATTAGATGTCAAAAATTCATAAGCCCCCCCCCCCCCCCTCTTTAATATTGCATATCTATCCCGGCCTGTCACTTCAAAACAAGGGATTGCATAAACAGAGCGACCGCAATACAAAACCCCAGCGGGTAGACGGCGACAGGCGGGAAGAGGGGATGAAGAACAAGAGGAAGACGAGGGAGGAAGAACAGAGGCACAAGCAGGAGGTGGTGGTGGGTGTGGGGAGGGTGGGAGTTTGGGGAGGGGGTGGGAGAGAAGAGAAGAGGAAATGGAAAGGAGAAAGAAAAAAATAGAGGAAGCAATCAAAGAAAGTTCCTTGATAAACCCTAGAGAATGGCACCTGTGGAAAAATGTAATCTTACAAATTCTGGCGGAGCAGCCGGCCGGTGGAGACGAACGCGAGCTCATCAGGGTGTGATTGTGGGACAGAAAGAATGGAGAGTGTGACGGAGAAGGGAATAAATGTAAGCACTGGTCCAGGGGTCCAGGGAGGGAGGGAATAGGGAGGATGGGGGTGGAGGGGGCATAAGGGGAAGAGCAAAGGCCATCACTGACAAGACCTACTTATCAAAGGCTTTGGCAGGTAAATAGTCATTTACTATGCACGCACAATGAAGGCTATGGTGGCATCGTCACACCGGCGCTGGGCTGATAATGAAAGGCAGAGCTATTGTGGCATCCATCAGGGCCTTTTTTTAATATCGCTCCCTCTCTCTCCGGCGGAGGAGCCCTGATTCCGCCTGGCGTCGGCCTTCTGTTGTATGTCGCTTTGCATGAGACGGGAAGGGGCTGAGATGACGACGCATTATGTGAGCATCGAAGGCTCGGCAGAGAAAGAAAGTCTTATTTCTTTATTTGTTGGTTTGCCTCTTTGTTTATGTACTCGTTTTTTTTTTGTCCACACAGTGGCTGTCATTAGACATATTTCTTTTTCTTTAATAAATAATTTCTAAACAAAAAATCATACTTTTCTTTAATTTGTGCAAAAATATAAGACCATATGCTCGATATAAACTCTCCGGAGTTAGATGTGGCCTGCAGACATCCTGAAAATGGTGGACGGGGTTTGATCATTTATTTATTTATTTAAATTTAGGATTAAAAATCAATTGCAGTCAAGAGGGCCATCAACATTTGATTTAATGTCGTTTTACAAGATATGAATTCATAACATGAGTCTAATCACCTGCTGATTATGAGTTCATAACCTCAACATCACCTTAAAACAATAATAAATAAACCTGAGCATTTAATGATTAGTAAAACATTGCAGAAAATCTAAAGAAAATAGCATTAAACCTTTTTTGTTGTAAATTAATCGTGTTCTCTAAAGTTTCCAGCATCAGTGAAAACACCCTGCACCTCTGAGAAGCAGAGAGTCCTATCTGAAATATCTGCTTGTGGCTGGGGATGTTATGCTGCGATGAAGCGGACTAGTCAATGACCCTCGGATACTGTAAGTATTTGTGTATTTTGTTAATATCTGATAAAGCCATATCAAAGGAAGCTGATGTTTCATGAAGATAACACTTTTCAGTGAGCAGCAGGATCAAGACGACAAAGAAAAAGACATTTATAAACCAGACTGAGCTGAGGAGGGTGTCCCCAACCTCGGCATAATTCTCTCAATTAGAATAAACCTGAGCGTGAAACAAGAGAAAATATATCTGCCGCTGAGTGGTGGAAAAACAACAGCTTCACATTCACTACGACGCTCATGGCTGTGTGGGAATAATCACTGAGAGCGTTTCAAAATAATCCAACAGGAATGAAGGTAACGGGAATCCAGGAGCTGGCCTATGAGGTTGTGGTCTATAAAAGCGGCTGGTACGGGTTCTGTGTGGAACTCTTTTCTTTACAGCCTTTATACCTTCTCTAAACTCAAGAGAATTAACAAAGTATAAGACATTGCTATTGTCAGCGTTCTGTTTATATTTTAATATTATATTCCTCTGTACATCAGCTGGTCTTTTACACACATCAAACCTTGGTTTTCCTGTGCGTCCGGCTCCACAGATCCGCAATAACGCTCCAGCTCAGTACACACTCATGTTCATGCACACCTGTATTCATTCAGATTTGAATTATGTGACATGTTCAGATTCCTACTCATTGAAGCAAAAAATTAGCTTGCCCCCTCTGTTAAAAGTCAACATACCTCTGTCTCTCTCTCTCTCTCTCTCTCTCTCTGTATTTGTGTGTGTGTGTGAGAGAGAGAGTGAGAGTGAGAGAGAGAGAGAAAGGTGGGGGAAAGAGACATACAGAGACACAGACTGAATGAAAATAAAAAAATATTTGTAAACTCTTTTGTATTCTAACATCTAACATAGATGTGTGTGGAGGAGGGGGGGTAAAGAAACAGGAAGTTGTTAGATGGTTATTACAAATTTTTAAATATGTGTTTAATAAAGTCTAAATATGCATTAATACATGTTTATTTCACTACGCAATACATTATTAAATTTGATCTGTGATTTCTGAAGTTCTGTTGTGGAAAAGAAAGTAATCAGTGTGACGTTTGATGTAAAAACACACATGTAACACATTGTTAAGACTGAATCGTTCAAAAAAATATATTTATTATGAAACATGAATTATTAATTATATGCTAATTATGTATCAGACTTGTAATTTTCTTACAAATGTCTTAAATAGAAATCATGAAGCAATTACTAGTGATTTTCACAAAGGGTTAATGAATAAAATCTCAGTAAATGGTTAATAAATTGTTAATAATAACATTTAAACACAGGTTTATTTAAAAGCAAAAGAGCTTTATAATTTAAGGAGAATATGGCGGATTTATTATAAAAAAAAAAAAAAAAAAAAAAAAACTAAAAAAACTCTCAACAGAATTCCCACATCACTGTTTTTAACGTGTGTTAATTTTTAGAAAATTTAAAATCATAGAGAAAAATATTGAAGCAAAATGAGCCTGAAGTGAGCTGTTCCCGAAATGGTCTCCAAAATCAACCTACAACATGCAATCAAATAAGACATGCAAATATGCAAAATAAATAAATAAATGAATGAATAAATAAATAAATAAATAAATAAATAAATAAATAAATAAAGTGCCTGAGCATTGTTGATGCTTCTCGTCTTCGACACAGGAGGGGGCTGCAGGGAGGGGGTCCGCTGTTTAATCAGAGAGTGATTGTCCTCGTGCACCTGCAAACTTTCAGATCCTTTTTGTTGTTGTTGTTGTGGTTTATTTATTTATTTATTTATTTATTTAACTTCCTATCTTTCTGAAATGAACTACCAAAAAAAAAAAAGTGAAATAAATAAAAAATAAATAAGTAAACGAGGAAGAGGAGCAGATCTGGTCATGCTTTAATAGACAAGGATTCCATATTTGTTTATTTGGGGAGATAATCAATCCTCCTGAGCATAAACCCTTATCTCTCCCTCTGGAAAAGCAGGAGATAACGGGGAGATGGCGGAGTTTGAATTTTTGTGAGCGTGATTAGCAGTTTAAATCTCTAAACCTCTCCTCCGTCTCTCTCTTCGTCTCTCTTCGTCTCTCCCCTGTCAGGCGGCGTCTTTATCTGCTCCTGGCTCTGAGGTCACGAGACTTTAGAAACCGATTGCGTCCCACAAATTTGGTTTGTCACCCGTCTCAGCGGTGAGGAGCAGATTTACTGAGTCGTCAACAATCTGAAGACCTTCTCCCTCCTGCCTCATCGTCTGAAAGGCAGAAGAAGAAGAAGAAAAAAAAGAAGAAAGGGAAGAGTAAAACTTCCACCATGAGGCAAGTGGAGAAAGTGAAGTAAATAATTTAATTAAACCCAGCTATGAATGTTTAACGCTGTACTGCAGCATGGGAATGTTTTAACACACACTGCTTACTTTCACTGAAGGCTGAGGGTCCAGTTGGAGCTGGTCGTCGTAATACAGCGTATGATGCTGACGTAAAAGGGAAGGTGTTTGTAAATGTATTAATATCTGCTGGTCATGTGCTGGCCCTGTTTAATTCTCAGCCATTATCTCGAGCCATAAACTCTGCAGTATAGTAATTAATATTGTGGTTTACTACTCAATAGCTACCATAGCTAACATTTATCTTCAGACAGGTTCATGGACCTTAAAGTGTTAAAATGCTTTTTTAAAACTTCGGTATAGACAGTGTCCATCTGTAAAAATGCCACCAGCACTGGAGGCTGCATACAATAACTTTATCAAATGGAAATCTTAATAAATATACCACCTCTTCTACACACACACACACACACACACACACACACACTAACGTTGCCTGGAGTATGCACTTTTTGACAGAATTCCTTCACTCTTTCACTGAGCCCTAAGTGAGAAATAAGTCTGATTAAATTGCACCATGCAACTTCTGGGGCTTCTAAGGGTTAATAATGTGTGGAGAAGTTTACTGCTCTTCTCCTTTCCCCTCTCCCTCTCCGTGAAGTAAAACTGCTGTCCCTCTATCTTTCCCCTGCCTAAGCACCGGTGCAAGTCTCATTAGGTGCACGGCGTTCGGGAGTCAGCCTGGAATTATTGACCTCATTAACAGACACCGGCGCATAATGAACACCGGCGCAAACACAGCAGCACCGGCTATAACTAAATAATTCAGCAAACTGTCAGAGGCACATGCCAACGTGCTGCACGGACGCAGATGAAGGAGGGCGGCGAAGTCGGGAGAAGTGCGCTGGTGGTAGTGCTAGGGTGCACTTGTTTGGAAAAGGCTGCGAAAACAGTGAGAAGTCCACCACCCTGTGGCTCTCAACCAACAAACCATCAAGCCAACAAACCAACAATATCACCCCCCCTCTCTCTCTTCTCCTCTACCTCCTCTTCATCCTCTTTCTCCCACCCTTCCAAACACCCCCTCCATCGTCCTCCCCCTCCCCTAACAGCGCTGAAGGCTCCGTCTCCCCACCTGTCACGGCTTTAAGAGAGGGCCACTGCTTCACTTCATTATCAACCTCTCACTTGGAGATTTCAAACAGATTTAAACTAATGAGGAAGCATTTAGAAACTCAGAGATGCCAATGTTGAGGAGGGGGTGGAGGTGGCGGAGGGGATAGTGGTGGCGGTGGTGGAGGAGTGTACGCGCACACACACACACACACACATACACACCGGCATACAAACACACCGGCAAAGCTCTCTCATTCACACACACACACACACACAGCCTAGGACTGTCAGCGCAGGTGAACAAAGTGAATAGGATATGTGACTGACAATAAAGATTTCTTTTAACATCAGTGAGGGAAGGCTCAGGAGACAGGCAGCCGGGACAGATGCAGAAGCAGGCATTACTCTGAGGGGCCGCCAATGTTTCCCAGCGACCTGGAGATGCCAGCTTTAATGATCAGCCCAGGAAGTTGCAGGCAGGCAAGATGCCAGCCACAAATCTATTATTTCATTCCCCTCTGCTTTTCTTCTTCTTCTTTTTTTTGTTTTTGTTTTTTCTTTTATACCCCCACCCCACTCCTTCATAAAGCGGCGATCCTAAATTTGAGCGGGTGTCACTAACTGCTTAAACTTTAATTCCTTTCCCACTTCTCCCCTTCTCCCGCTTCCATTAATAGGCCACACAGTGAGAAAACAACACATTACTTTTTCATGTTTAGCCCAATGCTTAGCGACTGTACCCGCTCATGCCCAAACCTTCATAATAGACTGACGTTAATTTAAGCACGGACAGCTTCGCTTTTCAGTTATGAAATATGCATCAGCGGGAGAGGAGGGGGAAAAAAACCCGACAGCAGTGGAAGAAAGGAAGGATAATGAGATTGAATCAGGTTAGCTAAATGTTTGAGAGCGCTGAGACCAGGCTTAAGCAGAGGTTAAAGCAGTGTGGAAACATTTACCGTCCCTGTCTTCCCACTCCTTTTCTGTAGGGTGGGGGTTGGAGAGGAGGGGGGAGGGGGGGTGGGGGTTGTGAGGTGGTTCTACATCCTGGCGCATCATCATAAGGTGGTGGGGGTTGGTGGGGAGGGGGGGGTGTATTTTTTTTTTTCCCAGCAACAGTCATGGAGGGAAAACAGCCTTAATGGTTTGACTGATTGCGGCGTTTGATTTGTGTTTTGCGTTCAGCGGTGGTAACAGTGCGGCTCGGGCTCAGACGTCTCCGTTTAGCCTTCCAGCTCTCATTTGCTTGGTCTGCTCCTTTTCTCTGTATAATTAGTAATTAACACATTCTTTTGTGTAGACCCTCTCTCTCTTTATTTATGGCCGCGCGCTTGCCAAATCCCACATTCCTCCGCCAGGATCAGATTAGTGGCGGAGCGGGCAGGGCTCAGAAAGCAGGCCAAGCCCCAGCCACCAACACAGCCACTCTCCGGCAAAAACCGCTCGCTAGCACTGGGGCACCTGGTAAATCTGTCCCTGACATTTCAATCCAAACAGGGCCTGTTTGATTGAAGATTAATTAGCGCGCTAGCTCCAGCAGCCACGTGGGAATCCGGCTCTGAAGCCACGCGTGCACGTATCGGGCATATTGCGCCCAAATCTTCTCATTGTTTCTCATCGTTTAATAGCCGCTCGCAATGGGATGCGATTAAGGGCCGATTATCTTATGGGCCCCGCTTGGAGCATCTTACTGGAATTGGAGACGCGAGTGAAATTCTTTCTTAGAATTTGAGATTTGAGGCAAATTTGAGATTCAGGAGAAATCTATTGCTGGAATTTGAGATTCAACATATATGTGAGATTAAAATTTCCTTGGAATTTAAGATTCATGTGGAGATCTTTGTTGCAATTCAAGATTTGACTTAAATTCATACCTGAAATATGAGATTGGAGGGAAATTTGAGATTCAGGAGAAATCTATTGCTAGAATTTGAAATTCAACGTATATGTGAGATTGAAATTTTCTTGGAATTTAAGATTCATGTGGAGATCTTTGTCGCAATTTGAGATGGAATTGAAATTCTTTCTTGCAATATAGTATTCTAATGAAATTCTTTGCTAGAGTTTGAGACTTAATCAAAATTATTTGCTGGGATTTTAGATTTGACTGAAATTCATACCTGAAATATGAGATTGGAGGGAAATTTGAGATTCAGGAGAAATTTATTGCTGGAATTTGAGATTCAGGAGAAATGTATTGCTGGAATTTGAGATTGAACATATATGTGAGATTAAAATTTCCTTTAAAAAACTTAAAATTTAAGATTCATGTGGATATCTTTGTAGCAATTTGAGATTGAATTGAAATTATTTCCTGCAATATCGTATTCTAATGAAATTCTTTGCTAGAATTTGAGACTTAATCGAAATTCTTTGCTGGAATTGTAGATTTGACTGAAATTCATACCTGAAATATGAGATTGGAGGGAGTGAATTTGAGATTCAGGAGAAATCTATTGCTAGATTTTGAGACTCAAGTAAAATTTTTACCTGAAATATGAGATCTGAGTGAAGTCAGAATGAAAAAAATTACCTGATTGGCAGAATTTAGTGAAATATTTTTCTGAAATTGCAATTATTTGCTGGAATTTGAAACGTGTGAAAATTAGCTGCATTTTAGATTCAAGTGAAATATTTGATAGAATCTGAGTTTCTTTGCTGCAATTTGAGACAAGAATTTTGGTTCATAATATCCTTGCAAATGTAACATGATACGATTCCAAGTTATTCCAGTTTGGATCATTGTGTTCTGGCCTGTTGATCATGAAATATTAAAATAAATAAATAAATAAATAAATAAATAAATAAATACAAATGGAAAATGAGTAAGGGTTTCTAAATTTGAGAGGGGATCAGAACCTCTCTCTTTTTTACTAAAGCACACAAAGCACCCTGTGTAAAAAGCACTTTGTGTGCTAAATGCTAAATGCAGTAAATGCCTCTCTCCATCCCCATCTCCTCCTGTAAATCACAGTCTTAAGAGGCAGAGGGTGCTTTTCATGCCCCCCCCCCCCCCCCCCCCCCCCCCCCCCACCCCATCATGTTATTTCAGGGTTTGCTGCACCACGCCTGCCTTTAAAACCTCAGAATCATACCTTGTCTTCTGACTGTGTACCTTCCATTATTCCCGCACTGAGCCAAGCTCAGGGCTCCTGACAAAGCAGAGCAGGTGCAGCAGAGCCAAACACTTTACATATGGCCCAAAACCTCTCATCTTCCTTACTGCTAATCCTCCACCTTTCAGCCCCCGAAAAACAGGTAAAGCAGTAAACACACAAACAAAAGTGTGTCCAACATATTTATGTTGTATCTCAAATCACAGCCAAGTCTAATTTACCGTCACCCACACCTGGGAGGCGCTGTTGACATGAGACGACTGATTTATTTTATTTAATTTTGAGACAGGACTCAAAACTTTGTGAAGATCCAGTCTTTGGTAAATCATTTTTTTCTCCTCGACCTGCAGGGGCCTGGATCTGGGTTCGTGGTTCATTTCCTCACACACTCAACTACACCACGGTGCTCTCAATGTTGGGAACATGTGAATACATGTGTGTCTTACATTGAGAAAATTTAAAAACATAATCTTAAATACTTAAAACATCACTGTAAACCCCGATTGTAACGAAGTGGACGAAGTGATTCTAAATTCAAATATATTTAAAAGTTACACTCGATTTCACAACTCAACTCTCTTCAACAATTTCTTCGTTTTGAGTTTGTAAAAGTGTCAAGTTTTGATTTTGCGCAGATTTCTTTGTGGTTTGAAACACAAATAGCTGGACTTGTTTGTGATGACTGATGAGAAGCCATCAGTCTGTGAGGAATTTGGTGTTTTTTCTGAAGTTGCTTGGGTTTCCTCCAGGTGTCCAGTTTCCTCCCACAGTTTGTAAGTGGATTGTCCATGTGTGTGGTGCCCTGTGATCAATTGGTGTTGCATCCATTGTGTGTTCCTGCCCTCCAGGAGTGGGCTTTGGAGCCCCTGCATCCCTGGACTGTGTAAGCTGTTACAGACAATGAATGAAAGAATTTCATGTTAAGTGAGAAGAATATAACACAATAAGATTTGGTATTTTTGATTTGTATTAAGCAGTAATGGAGGCAGTAGAGTTCTTTTGACGTATTCAGGTTTACGGTGCACTTGTAAAATATGCTCTAAAAATAAAGCTTGAGGCTTTGAAACATTTGAAGTGAAATAAGGGCGGCACGGTGGTGCAACAGGTAGTGTCGCAGTCACACAGCTCCAGTGACCTCCAGTGACTGTCTGTGAGGAGTGTGGTGTGTCCTCCCTGTGTCTGCGTGGGTTTCCTCCGGGTGACTGTCTGTGAGGAGTGTGGTGTGTTCTCCCTGTGTCTGCGTGGGTTTCCTCCAGGTGACTGTCTGTGAGGAGTGTGGTGTGTTCTCTCTGTGTCTGCATGGGTTTCCTCCGGGTGACTGTCTGTGAGGAGTGTGGTGTGTCCTCCCTGTGTCTGTGTGGGTTTCCTCCAGGTGACTGTCTGTGAGGAGTGTGGTGTGTTCTCTCTGTGTCTGCATGGGTTTCCTCCGGGTGAATGTCTGTGAGGAGTGTGGTGTGTTCTCTCTGTGTCTGTGTGGGTTTCCTCTGGGTGACTGTCTGTGAGGAGTGTGGTGTGTTCTCCCTGTGTCTGCGTGGGTTTCCTCCGGGTGACTGTCTGTGAGGAGTGTGGTGTGTTCTCTCTGTGTCTGCGTGGGTTTCCTCCAGATGACTGTCTGTGAGGAGTGTGGTGTGTTCTCCCTGTGTCCGCGTGGGTTTCCTCCGGGTGACTGTCTGTGAGGAGTGTGGTGTGTTCTCCCTGTGTCCGCGTGGGTTTCCTCCGGGTGACTGTCTGTGAGGAGTGTGGTGTGTTCTCCGTGTCCGTGTGGGTTTCTTCCAGGTGCTCCGGTTTCTTCCCACAGTTCAAAACACACGTGTGTGTGTGTGTTGCCCTGTGAAAGTATGTGGACCCACCACGACCTGAACTGGATAAGGGTTACAGATAATGAAAGATAAATTAATGAACAGAAATATTGTCTTCGGTTAACCTGTTGAATAGCAGCAGGGATAAACCTGATTTTCCACAGTTGAAGGGTGTCAGAAATTAATGTGTGCATCTAGATTTCATATACACTGCATGAATCTCAGAAACTCAATGTTCTTTGAGTTCTAAGATTAATCCTGCCATGCTTTTGTTATTATCACTGGAGATAACTGTGTTTTCTAAGGGTTAATACCTCATTAATAAGCCTTTTTCTTTTATGTGGTTAACAGCTCTTTGCTCGGTGGTCCTCACAGAGCAGAACTTTGCTTGTTGTTTCTTCGCTACTCTCGCTGACCTCTTTATTTAATTAGCGAGATTTAATGTGCTTTAAAGGCTGCCCATGGAGACTAAAGATGGATCTGATAATTTTCTCACTTTTGGAGAAGGCTCTTTGTGTGTGTGTGTGTGTGTGTGTGTGTGTGTGTGGCATGCTGGCAGCTCTAAACGGCAGGTGACTGGAGGGGTGGCGGAGGTGAGAAGGGTTTGGCCTGGAACTCAGGTTGCGAGCCTGCCGTGAGCGCGGGAGAGCAGCCCACTCGTGATTAGCGCCGGCGGCTAATGCTCCTCGCACTTTCACAAAACACCTCTCTTCTGCGGCTGGTAACAAATACAGGTGTTTAATTTAGAAATTAAGAGGGTGCGAAAGTTCATAAGTATGCTAATGGAGGCCTGGATGGAGGAGCAAAAAAGACCGGAGCAGCTCTTACAGAGGAACTAAGACAAAGGAAAGAAAGAAAAACATAATCCCGATAAAGAGTGGTGCGAAAAAGGGACATCATTAACACACGCACTGAGGCCGGCTTTAGCAAGGCAGTGTGGTCTCACATCCGCCATGATGGAACTACTAATGAAAAGCTCTTAAACCTCACAGTATTTAACGTGAAGCTCAGTGAGCAGCTCTCTTCCACCTCTCCACACTCCCACCACAGAGGAGCTCTCCGGGAGAAACCTGTGGCCTGCAGTAAATCTATCACATAGACAGTGGGAGTATCCACACGGACGCATGACCATACTCATAGCACACACACACACACACACACACACACACACACACACACACAGAAAAAAACATCCACCTTTGGGCTCCACTGACAATGTAGGTGCACTTTGTAGTTCTCCAGTTACAGACTGTAGTTCATCTTTGGGTCAAAAAAAAAAAAAAAAAAACACCTCAGAGATGGTATTATGTCTAGTGTTTTTTGCTCACTGCAGCAGTGCTGTGTCTGATCCACACATATCAGCTCACCACACACTAACACACCACTACCACGTCAGTGTCACTGCAGGGAAACAGGAGAAACTCAAGCTCCAATCTCACTTCAAATGAGAGCAAATCCCCGGCAGTGTGAGGAGACACCTCAAACACAAAGGTTCAGAAAGGATGTGGAGGCACTTCCTGCCAAAAAGGAAGTAGTTACAAATATTTGCATCTAAAAATAAATAGCTGGACTGGCAAGTGTCCTGTGAAGAAAGAAAGGTAAAGAAAAATCAGAGATAAATATTGTTTCAGACACAAAAAACACCTGGACATTTATTAATAAAATAAATAGAACAAGGTCTCTCACTCTAACACTGTTCTTAATACATAAAAACATTCATTTATTCATTGTCTGTAACCGCTTTTCTAATTCAGGGTCGCGGTGGGTCCAGAGCCTACCTGGAATCACTGGGCACAAGGCAGGAACACATCCTGGAGTGGGCGCCAGTCCTTCACAGGGCAACTCACACACTCACACCGACAGACACATTTGAGTCACCGATCCACCTACCAATGTGTGTTTTTGGACTGTAGGAGGAAACCGGAGCACCCGGAGGAAACCCACATGGACACAGGGAGAACACACCACACTCCTCACAGACAGTCACCCGGAGTAAACCCACGCAGACACAGGGAGAACACACCACACTCCTCACAGAAAGTCACCCGGAGGAAACCCACGCAGACACAGGGAGAACACACCGCACTCCTCACAGACAGTCATCCGGAGGAAACCCACACGGACACAGGGAGAACATACCACACTCCTCACAGACAGTCACCCGGAGGAAACCCACACAGACACAGGGAGAACACACCACACTCCTCACAGACAGTCACCCGGAGGAAACCCACGCAGACACAGGGAGAACACACCGCACTCCTCACAGACAGTCACCCGGAGGAAACCCACGTGGACACAGGGAGAACACACCACACTCCTCACAGACAGTCACCCAGAGGAAACCCACGAAGACACAGAGAGAACACACCACACTCCTCACAGACATTCACCTGGAGGAAACCCACACAGACACACGGAGAACACACCACACTCCTCACAGACAGTCACCCGGAGGAAACCCACGCAGACACAGGGAGAACACACCACACTCCTCACAGACAGTCACCTGGAGGAAACCCACGCAGACACAGAGAGAACACACCACACACCTTATAGACAGTCACCCGGAGGAAACCCACGCAGACACAGAGAGAACACACCACGCTCCTCACAGACAGTCACCCGGAGGAAACCCACGCAGACACAGGGAGAACACACCACACTCCTCACAGACAGTCACCCGGAGCGGGATTCACACATACACACACATTTGTGGGGACTTGTCTTCCTTGACTTGAACACATGCTGGTTCCCACAGTGTAAATCATACAATTTTAAGTGGTTGGACTAGTAGTTTACTTTAGGATAAGTTTTAGGACAGAATGAATGGAGGTCAATGCAATATCCCCACAACACATGATGCAAGAGAGTCTGTGTGTGTGTGTGTGTGTGTGTGTATGTGTGTGTGTGTGAAAGTCAGGACAGGACAGGGCTTTAAAGTGCTGGGAGGTCGAAAGATGTTGCAGTGTGTTTGTGTGTGTGTGTGTGTGTGTGTGTGTGAGAGAGAGAGAGAGGCACTGGGGACGACACTGTCATCAACAGCAGATTTATGGAGTTCAATAAAGATCCTCCAACTCCAGCCAAGTTTAACTCACTGCATAATTAAAACCTCACTGTGGAATCTTTCTGAAGTTGGAGCAGGAGTCATTCTCTGTGGTGTCAGGGAGAAAGAGCTGCATACCTCAACTTGCCACACACACACACACACACACACACTCACACACACACATATACTGTAAAGAACCTCCATATGATGTATACAGTCTAATAAGAGGAGGCCATCATTAGCACTCTGCCAGAGAAGTGTATACTGCTCCAGGCTGCACACTAACAGTGTCTCATTCCTCCGGAGTGAGAGGAAGCTTTATCTTGACTTCTAATTAACTGTTATTTCCTTCAGCGCTTAATAATGAATTTTAAGTTTTCTAAAGTGCAGTCCAACAAGTAATTAACAATCAGACAACCAGGTATCAGATCTCTCAAAAAGAAGAGATCAGTTAAAATTATTATAATTTAAGCTGTATTTACACAGCAATTACTGATACAACTTCTAATAAAAACTAAACTAACAGTAATATTTATACCACTACTGTACTGCTATTTCTTTCTTTTATCAATACTGCTACAATCATTTTATTATATTTATAGGGGCCTGGGGTTGTGGGTCCAAGCCCGGCTCCAGTTGACTGTCTGTGAAGAGTGTGGTGTGTTCTCCCTGTGTCTGTCTGGGTTTCCTCTGGGTGACTGTCTATGAGGAGTGTGGTGTGTTCTCCCTGTGTCTGTGTGGGTCTCCTCCAGGTGACTGTCTGTGAGGAGTGTCGTGTGTTCTCTCTGTGTCTGTGTGGGTCTCCTCCGGGTAACTGTCTGTGAGGAGTGTGGTGTGTTCTCCCTGTGTCTGCATGGGTTTCCTCTGGGTGACTGTCTGTGAGGAGTGTGGTGTGTTCTCCCTGTGTCTGCGTGGGTTTCCTCCGGGTGACTGTCTGTGAGGAGTGTGGTGTGTTCTCCCTGTGTCTGCGTGAGTTTCCTCCGGGTGACTTTCTGTGAAGAGTGTGGGGTGTTCTCCCCTTGTCCGTGTGGGTTTCCTCCGGGTGTTACCATTTCCTCCCACATTCCAAAAACACATATTGGAAGGTGAATTGGTGACTCAAAGAGTGTCCACATGAGTGAGTGTGTGAGTGAATATGTAAGTGTGTTTCACTCTATGAAGGACTGGCGCTCCCTCCAGGGTGTGGCCATGCCTTGCACCCAGTGATTCCGGGTAGGCCCTGGACCCACCACAGCCCTGAACTGGATAAGGGTTACAGATAATGAATGAATGAATGCTGTTCCTTTTTTCTATTACTTTAACCCGTCTTATCAGACTTATACTTCTACAGCTTCTATAAATAACAACTGTTTACCACATTTACTCTGTATTACAGAATATACAGAGTATTACTTTACACCATTTTATATAAGCGTCTTGAGCATCTTTTATATAATCAGGGGTCCAGAAATCAAGCCTAAAAGAAACCAAACAAAAACATAGATAAAAATATATATTTCAGTATCATAAACACATTAAAGTTTATGTTTTTGTTTACTACATTTTTTTTTTACTACATTATTTGAACACAGCAGCAGTCCTCCACCTCGTGCTAAAGTCTCATGATGAATAAACCAATGGAAACGCTCCAATAAACTCTTTGTACATTGAATTCCATTGAAATTTAAGGGGTATTTTATAAACTCCTATAAAGCTGCTATTTGGAGATATTTGTAACAAACAAATGAGATGCGAGGTGAACTTTGCTCTAACAACAGCGAGTGCTGAACAGAAACTGAGGACGGCTGAAAAGGCAAGAGGCTACAGCAGAGTTTGCTACACTTCACTTCACCACTTTACCTCACATTGGAGTTTTGGTGTTTGTAAATGTATGTATTTATTTATATATTTATTTAGATCTGTGCTCGGTCGAGTCTGTGGATGTACCACCCCTGGACACAAAGGACCAACTGTATAAAACAAAGGCTGAAAAGATGAAGAATGTAATCAATACATGCCGTAAACATGAAGCTGAAAGTCATGATCCGAGCTCCTTTAGCCAGGAGTGACAGGTCTGTTCGGGCTGTGGGAAACTAGAGGTACACATTGTTATAAACGGCCTTCAGCCAAGCGCAGAGACTGAAGTATCGTCTGTGTGATGCCACGGAGTGGTTTCTCTTTCTCCCCCTGCAGCTTTGGAGACTGAGGTTAAGTTTAGCTGCGGAAGCCAAGTATTTTAGCCAACAGGCACATGCTAAAAGATTTATGAAAAGAGCCAGTGCCAGGGGTGAATTCTCATTTTTCCCCAAACAGCATCAATTTAAGTGAAAACAGCTCTCAGAAACTGTTTACAAATGACAGTAAGCAAGATAACAGTTTGGTCTGTGCTAAGCACACCATTTAAATGGAAGCAAATACTTTGGCAACACTACATAATAGTTTCCACATTTCTTATACCTCAGTAATTTGTTTGTTTCATCTTTTACGCTCCGGTGGACATGTTCTGACAAGTGGGCTTCACAAATATCACACAGTGCACAAAAACGGAGTGTGTCGCTCTGCATTGGAAGCAATTTCTCTACTGTCCTTTCGTTTTCCATCACAATTTAGATATGACAGTGTTAGACAGTGGATTGTTACATTTTATTAAGGTCTTACATTTGAAAAGGAAGGAGAAATAAAAGCCATACATGTCAAATTATATCCTCTTGAAAATAATGATATTTAGAAGAAGTGTTGTTGGTTGCAGACCAGAGCCGACATGAGCCCAAAGGGACCATGCTTAGAGTTATGTGTCTACAGGTGAATAAAGAAGTGCTTAAGCTACATCTCTTACCATTTGGGATGAGCTGGAATAGCGTTTATGATCCACACAAGGAGTGTGGTGTGTTCTCCCTGTGTCTGCGTGGGTTTCCTCCGGGTGACTGTCTGTGAGGAGTGTGGTGTGTTCTCCCTGTGTCTGCGTGGGTTTCCTCCGGGTGACTGTCTGTGAGGAGTGTGGTGTGTTCTCCCTGTGTCTGCGTGGGTTTCCTCCGGGTGACTGTCTGTGAGGAGTGTGGTGTGTTCTCTCTGTGTCTGTGTGGGTTTCCTCCGGGTGACTGTCTGTGAGGAGTGTGGTGTGTTCTCTCTGTGTCTGCGTGGGTTTCCTGCGGGTGACTGTCTGTGAGGAGTGTGGTGTGTTCTCTCTGTGTCTGCGTGGGTTTCCTCCAGGTGACTGTGTGTAAGGAGTTGGTGTGTTCTCTCTGTGTCTGCGTGGGTTTCCTCCAGGTGACTGTGTGTAAGGAGTTGGTGTGTTCTCCCTGTGTCTGCGTGGGTTTCCTCCGGGTGACTGTCTGTGAGGAGTGTGGTGTGTTCTCCCTGTGTCTGCGTGGATTTCCTCTGGATGACTGTCTGTGAGGAGTGTGGTGAATTCTCCCTGTGTCTGCGTGGGTTTCCTCCGGGTGCTCCGGTTTCCTCCAACAGTCCAAAAACACACGTTGGTAGGTGGATTGGCGACGCAAAAGTGTCAGTATGTGTGAGTGTGTGAGTGTTGCCCTGTGAAGGACTTTAATATAAGGACATTACAGGGTCATTTTATTATTTTTTAGAATATTCAAGTGAAGCTTCTTGAAATCTTTAAATGGTTTCTTCACATTCACCACTCAGACATGGTTCTGGGGGGCACCAATAGTGCTCCTTCAATGCCGTTGCCCAAAGAAGCAAACCAAAATCCCTTCGCACACTATACAGTAAGGTGTTAGTTTAAAAAAATAAATCGTCTACTATGTGTATGCATGTGCTTGTGTGTGTGTGTGTGTGTGTGTGTGTACTGCAATGTGAGTGAAAGCACAGGTCATAAAACAGAACCTTTCTGTATGAGGCCGGGGCATGAATGCAGAAGTCAGCCTTCATGTTTACTTCCGCAGAGTGACACTTTGTTTGTCGAAATGTAGCATGCTTATTATATATTTAAAGGACCTTTTGAAATGATTATGAGCTCTTGGCCCACGAGTGTTCAGAGTCGACAACAGAGTCGATGGGAAAAAAAAAAGAGGAAAACATCTCCAGAGCAAAACAATGAGAACAAACAGCAGCATTTCTTCAAGAAAAAAAAAAAAAAAAAAAAAAAAAAAAAAAAACAGAATAATAAGGGTTCTGAGGGACGGCTTTTTTTTTTGGTTTGCTTTCTGTTGTTTTGTGCCACTGGTTCTTTGCTTTTGTTGTGAAGAAGTGAGATTCAGAGCAAAGTGTGTGAGGTACAATGCTCTGGGAAAAATACAGTGGGGCTGATGTCCGCTAAGAGGAGTAGAGCAGGCTGTATACTTAACTGTAATAATGAATTATAAACATGGGCCTCAGTGGGGGCATCAGGACTGTGCGTGCGAGTGTGTGTGTGTGTGTGTGTACTCTGTGATCACACTGCACTCCTCCACTGTAGTTAACAGAGCAGCAGAGGTTAGCTGGGCTTGTTAGAGATGAATGAGAAAAGGGCAGCTCACAGATAGTAGGCTAGTTTTCACAAATGACTGACTGTAGAAGAGCAGGGTAAAGGTGAGACTGGTTGAGAATCTCAGGGCCTGGAGACTGGCAGCTCTGATGCATCTCTGTACAACTGATGTACGACTGGTGTTTTAAGACCTTTAGCGTCAAGGCCGATACCCGGACAAACAGACCTCTGAAGACGTGTAATTTTTTAGCACTTTGCTCAAATATTCTCTGGGTGTAAGGCTGAGTCTTTGACCAAAATAAGTGGCATTTACAGTCATACGACCTGTGGACTCCTGGGTGAAAATACATGCAAATTACATTTATATGTTTTTACTGAGTCCCAAGGTTGGAACATGCGAACACATCCTTTAAGGGACCAATATACTTTACAGTAAGATATGCAGGAGTGTTTTCTCTATAGAGGATTTCAGTTTTAAAAAATGCAGCCTTCTCCCTACATTTTACAGCACTCCTTCTTTAATACAATGTTTTATTGCAATGATTTTTATTATTATTTTTAGCAATAGAAGTATTCTAGCACCAGTCATGGACTTTTGTGGACCCTTGGCACTTGCCAAGAGCGCCTTATTTGCATTAGCTCTGCCCCCCTGTCATGTTTGTACTGTTTGGGACTGATAATGGGTTGTTTAATGGAGTTTAATGCTTTTTGGGGAGGTTGTGTGTGTGTGATTGTGTTGGATGTCTTTCTTCGCAAATCAAAGTGGAGTTTGGGGATGAGGGTGGATAAGAGTCTCCACCGTTTCCACCAGACGCCGAGCCCAAATCGCTCAGAATGTCTTCTTTAACACTTGCTACAGTATTATGATCCAATACAGGCATATTATGTGGATTTAGTGAAACAGCACCACCAGTGGCCTGATCATAAACTACTAATTGTTAATGGTGCGAACACAAGAGATGCAAATATATGTGCTGCTCCAATAGTGGGGATTTTACAATCCTCATAGAGAGGACCAGCTCATCATTGGACTTCATGAAATGAACATGATGCCAATCACTAAATAATAGCAGGACTCTTCCCGGGAGATGTGCAGGTACATGGAAAATGGGAAAATCGGGTTAGTGGACAGTCGGTTATGTATCTTCTCCAACTGTCCACACTAGAGACGGTAACTATGGAAGAACGCAAAGAATCTGATCTCTTTATGCCACTGAAACACTGAGTTTCCAACATCTCGTGCCTTACACTACACTTGATTGGAACTGAATGATGACCTGTTAAGAACACATGTAGGGATTTGTTGTTGGGGTGGCTATTTTATCAACTGCTTTTTCTCCCTCCTTCACGTTTCTTACTAAGGAACCTCTAAAATGATCGTTTAATTATCCTTCAATTGGATTATACAGACAATGCTAAAATGTATTTTATTTCCCGACTCTAAAGGCAACAGCCCACACCCACACACCCTTTCAGTCTTTCACGGTTTTCAATCGTCCTCTCATATTCATTTCTAACTGAAGAAAAAGCCCAGAAACAATGGGAGGAATTAGCAATGTGTGTCAATAGAGGTTTGAAATGTGACTATTGTGCTCACGTACACAGAGAATGAGCCCAAACGAGACAAAGAGCGAAAACAATCACAATCATCACAACCGGAGAAAGAGGGCCCTTTTCCTTCTAATGTTTTAGCTTTGGGAACTTAAAAGACTTTGCATTGACAAAACATGACAAAGGCAATGCTCTGACCAGATGTCCCACAATGCATTGCGGGCTGGCAATAATTCAGGGCAGGACTAAACAGCTGGCTCTCTGACAGGAGAGCTGCCAAGAGCTGGCAACCAGAGACTAGCGGAGAAGCAGCAGGCTGCTAACCCCGCTCACATTTTTAATTAGATCCACACACCCATGTCTTTGAGCCATCGTAAATATACAGATGACATGCGGAGCATCATTTGTTCAGAAATATTTGCTTACAAAATACTATCTGGATTCTCTCTGTGTTTAGCTAGCAATTTCGAAAGGAGTGGGACCAACAGCAGAATCTGTCAGCTTTTTCGGGAAATGTACGGTTCAGGAGGAGTGCAGAAATGCAATAAACGTCCGTCTGAAACTTATTTACATTTGGGAACTGGTAATGGTTATCTGACTTACTCCTCTTGCAAATCTCTTTCGACATCAGCATTTTCATATTTCGTATTCGTGCGGGACCAGCTAGAGCGAAGAGATAAATACAGTTTACTCACACATAGTCCAAGTCCAATAATAAATAAATAAACAAATACTAATTAAATATCACACAGCATCAGCATCAGCATCAGCTATAACTTATTACCGTGTGTTAAATTATCATTTATTACCCCACCGCCCCAACTGTGGAGTCAAGTTTGGATAGGCAGGTGTACTGTGCCATCGCCCACTTCGACTCACCACTCAGAAACGTGTAGCACCTACGTCACACGACTGACCACTCACAGCATAAAGGGGCAAGAAGGAGAGGGTCACTCACCCTCGGGAACAAACACAAACATGCATCCCACTAAAAAAAAACTGAGCAGAAGGAAATCCCTTGGAAATCTGAGATCTGGTCACCTTAAAACAACAGGGCGGCACAGTGGTGCAACAGGTATCGCGGCTGTCACACAGTTCCAGGGTCCAGGGTGTTCCCCCGGTGTCTGCATGTATTTTCCTCCAGGTGAAAACATAAGGTACGGTGTAGGTATGTTATTCTTATTATATAAGGTACATACAGTGTAAACGTACCTTTAATGGTACAGCAGTGGTATTAAAATCCAGTTGTTTGCTCTAAAGGTACATTACATTCTGTTCTCCTTAAAGAGAGGGGAATATGTGTAATTTAATACAGTGTAAGCCCTGGCGCATATGAAATCAACACAACTTAAATCTCTATGGCTATTATAGAATATAGTACATGTATGTTCCCTAACTAAAGGCACTTAAAATCTACCCTTGAATGTGCCACCACAGGAGCAATTATTCTAACAGCATAGCATGTTGAGTGGCTTTGTGAAACTGTACAAAGATGTGTGTGAGTGAGTGACGTGTCGAGTGAGTGAAATTCCACATAGTTGTGAGTGTGTCAGCAATTGCAGGGTAGTTACTGGGGATCTAGTCACTGTTACAAGTGTAATGTAGTGGTACAAATGTTTGTAATTATACTTCGGTATCATCTTTATATCTGCCTCATGTAATTACACAAGGATATTCTATCAATGTATTCATTATTATTATGAAATGAGTGAATGGTGGACCTTGGCTTTAACCCAGCAGTGTCCAGGGTCCATGTTTTCTGAGTCGTTGGTGTTTTTTTGTGCACAAAAGGACGAACACAGAAAGATACATAAACCGGGCAGTGCTGCAGCCTTGGGTCCTGGAAAACACAGCTGACCACAATCTGAATGAAGGTCAGCAGAGTTTTTTGTGTTTTCTCTGCTGTCAAAGGTACCAGCTAATGAGATGGAGATGTACATGGTCGAGTGGCAGAGCTCAGGGCTGAGCTTTCTTCTCCAGGATCACTGAAGTGTTGCCCTTATCTCACAAAGAATGGTTTGAAAGTGTAAAAAGCAGCGATTCCCTTGTATTTTATACAAATGAAATTGTAAGAAAAGCTGTGACCAATAAATCCATCCCTAGATGTGAATTTCACCTGCTGTAACCTTTCATAAGGGTTCATTTTGTGAATTTCTATAAATTCGCTGGTGTCGGCTGAGGGTCTACTATCAAAATGGCACACAGGGATTATTAGGTGGATCCTGACTTTCTATGGATGATGTTAACTCAATAGAATTATCAAAAAATATGAGATAATAATGTTACTAATGTACTAATGTTTATATATAATATTTTTTTTTTACTCAGAAGACCATTATTCAGAACCCTTCCCTATGAATGTGATCCAGAATTTTACAGGATTGTAGAAGGAAGGAAAAGAGAAAAACAGCGATGGCCTTTTCCCCATTGGCCGAGAGAAGTCCCTAGTTCTTTTCTCTCCTGAGAGGTCACAAATAACTCTACTCAGGAGAGAGTCTAACCTTAGCAAACAGAGGATGACCAGGAGTGAAATATGGGCCATCTGTGGCCATCGCTTACGGGGGGACGTGACCCTTGAGCAGGAGGCACTTGGCACATCTGCCCAGGTTTGTCAGATCACTGCAGCTTCGCAGGATGGACAGTCTTTTCCTGCTGGGTGCATCTGGGCCTCGGGGATCCATCAGTTCACTCTACCAGTGAGAAAGAAAGACACTTTACCAGGAGGGGAGAACTGACCACACACATTAAATGACTCCCCCTTTAGGTAGTCTGCCTTACTACTTGAAGTTGGTGCTGAAATGTAACAAAATAAACATTAAACTCTCACTGTGGTGGTCACCTCATGGGTAGGTCCTGAGTATTTTAATGAAGTGAATGTGTCGTACCTATTCCTTAAATGACCAATACATAGGCTAAAGGGCTATGTGGCTGAATGCAATTAAATCATCCAGCAATGTACCAACATTTACGTACTGACCTGTTGATATACTCTTTTATAAAAATAATAATAGTAAAGAGGAAGAGATAAGGCAGTGTCAGACGATATACAAAAGTCAACAAGTCAACAACCTGTCATAAAACACTTGACATACTTATGGACAAAATCTAAAGCTGTTTACTCCTACATACAGTTATATATAGGCATTTCAATATACTCTGATTCACTGCATTTGTTCCTTTTTGCAATGAGGTTTGCGTAATATGAATGTAAATTATATCCTTCAAAGATTGTAAAAATAAAATTAAATGAGCTAAAAAGAGCAGTTTGGATGCTGTTAGCTGCCAGTTTATCTGGTTAAACTGTCAACTGTGGCTAATGTCGGGGAACAAGGACAAAGAACACAACAATTGTACATACTTTACTCCTTCAACCAAAGTATTACTGCATGTGTCAGTCAAGGACACATTATAATACATACTTTTACTTGGTCATGTACCCTCACCAAGGGTTTATGTTGGATCAGTAACAAATTCACACGATAGAGAACATTTCAAATATAAACGACATATTATTATATGACCTACATCAATAAAACTTCACATTAACTTAGAGTTGCTGGTCTCTTGACTGCCCCCAGTGTGCCTTTCACACAGAGGATAGCTGGCTGTCCCTAGTGAGGGGGGGGGGGGGTCTCTTACTTCACTTTGCCATTATTGTTTACATGGACATCAGGGTTTTAACTTGGACACTCCTAGTTTAGACATATAGTCTATATCTGACAGCACATTTGCATAGTTTGTGCTTAGATAAACAAAGATATACTTGTACAGAGTCCTCTGTGTACAGACTACTCCAAGAATAAAACACAGCACAGTGCATCTGTACTGTGCTTAAACATCAAAGGACATTCTTTTAATTGCTTGGATGTGTGTCTCTATTTAATAAGTGGAAGATTTAAGCCGTGGTGTGTGGTGGGGGCATTTTGCTGGAGATCATTTGATTGCAGTCTCTGCGTTGGGGCTGGTTTGCAGGGGCTTGTCGTGGCGAGAATGGGCCTTTGAGGCCTTTGGCACCGGGCCCAGATGGAGAAGGCCACTGGGGGGGGGGTGTTGATGGTGGATGTGGTGGTGGTGGGGGTGGTGGAGGGGTGCGCTGAGAGCAGACAGAGCTCCAGGGCAGGTGTTAAAATAAGCACCCTGGCTCTTTTGGTGCTGATCCCTGTAAAAACAAGTCCGTCTGCCAAGCTGCAGTCGACCCAACAAGGTGCTAACACATGGGCCAGTTGCTGCGAGACAGCCTTCACTGTTTACAGGATCTCTGCTCCTCAAACTGCTTCAAATCCATCCATTTATCTTCTGCCTTTGTCGAGAGGCGATGTCCGTGCCTGCAAAAGCTCCAGCAGTTTTAACTTCCATCTTCTCGCTTTCTTTTTTCTTTTACCTCCTTCCCTTTGTCAAGTGATCAGGGGGATATTTGTTGCTAGCCTCTGGATGAAAGGTGAGGGAGGATTGCTGAGGATTTCTGTGAGGTCAACGGCAATGTAGCTTAATTAATTATGAATCCATAAACAAGCTCAAGCACATAATTCCTGCTGGGGTTTGGAATGAGATCTGAGACCATGCTTTACATATATAGGGAGAGGAAAGTGATAAAAACAGGCTTTAACAGTTTAATAATATCAGTTCCATTAGTAATTGATTTTTGAAACAAAGAGTATGCATGGAGAGCAACACTGTTAGATTTATTATTATTATTATTATTATTATTATTTCAGGAGCGGCACGGTGGCACAGCAGGTAGTGTCGCAGTCACACAGCTCCAGGGACCTGGAGGTTGTGGGTTCGATTCCGGGTCTGTGAGGAGTGTGGTGTGTTCTCTCTGTGTCCGCGTGGGTTTCCTCCGGGTGCTCCGGTTTCCTCCCACAGTCCAAAAAAACACACGTTGGTAGGTGGATTGGTGACTCAAAAAGTGTCCGTCCGTGTGTGAGTGAATGTGTGTGTGTTGCCCTGTGAAGGACTGGCGCCCCCTCCAGGGTGTATTCCTGCCTTGCGCCCAATGATTCCAGGTAGGCTCTGGACCCACCGCGACTCTGAATTGGATAAGCGGTTACAGATAATAAATGAATGAATGAATGAATATTATAATATATAATATTATATATAATATTTGTTTTGTATATGTGCTTTAATTTTTGGATTTGAAGCCTACCAACACACACACTGTGAAACAAGACCACCCAGTCATTTGGCTTTTCATCTGAGATTCTCCAATCAGAGTGAAGGACAAGGTTAAATGGAGCAAACAGCCCAGGGGGAGAATGCTGTTGTGGTATTTTGACCAAAGGGGATCACAGAAAATGTATTAAGACCCAAGATATGCCTTCTTTAAATATGGCACACAATAAAGTTCACTAAATTTCTACTTCTTTGTTCATAAATGGAGAAGTAGGGTCCTGCTTTTTATTCCTTGTGTTCAGGTGAGATTTGTTTCCTGCCAGTTGTACAAACATTTAAGAAGTTCCAGTAGCTGTTCCACCTTTGTTTTAAATAAAGAAGAATCACAAGCACCAAAGGGCAGTCATGCTGTTAACCCTACCCACATTAGTTTAAGCTTACAATGTTCAAACATAGTAGACATTCATCACAAAAATCACTTGACCTGTGCTCTTGTCTGTAGGAGCCCTTCCTTCCTTCAAATCTGCTCAACACCATGATTTCCCAGTCTCAGTCTCGTACCCAAGCCCCAGGGATCTGCACCTGGCCTAAGTCTCCAGACAAAGGCTCTCTCCTCATTAACCCTCCTCCAGTTTCCTGATCTTCCTCTTTCAAGCTCATATTCCACCTCACGGCCTCAACGTCAGCCTTAAACATTCTAAGGCAGGCTCCGGCCCTCGCTAATCGTCTTTCATAAATATTCAGAGCCAGAAATCTCCTGGAGGTGTCTTATCTGCCAGGAGTGATAATCATCTTAACTGTGGCCATTATGATTTTAATTATATCACTTTGATTTGGAACTTGGCTCGGAGGAGTCGGTTATTCTGGACCTTGTGCTCTTATAGGGGCAAGTCCTGAGGATTAAGGCTTTGAAGACTTGAGTACATCAGGACTGACATGGACTTATATGTGCTGGTTATAAAATTCAACTTTAGAAAGTCATTTCATCCCTTTGGAATAATAAGTCTCTGACTATGCGTTCTGAGCAGTGCTGCTGAGTGGATGTTGAGCTCTAAAGAACCAAGACAGAGGTTGAAAGAGTGCAAAAATAGGGTGGCACATTTGTGCTACAGGTAGAATCACCGCGACACAGCTCTAGGGTCTGTGAGGAGTGTGGTATGTTCTCCCAGTGTCTGAGTGGGTTTCCTGCGGGTGCTCCAGTGCCCTGCCACAGTCCAGAGGAAACCCACGCGGACACAGAGAAAACACACCACACTCCTCACAGACAGTCACCCCAAGGAAACCCACGCAGACACAGGGAGAACACATCACACTCCTCACAGACAGTCACCCGGAGCAAGAATCGAACCCACAACCTCCAGGTCCCTGGAGCTGTGTGACTGCGACACTACCTGCTGCGCCACCGTGCCGCCCAAATAAATAAATAAATACATTTAATAATTAGTTTTAGAATATGTGAATAACTAAAAAATAACTCAAATAACTGCATGTGCCAAAGGGACCGTGTGCTTCGTATTTTGAACACTATCGAAAGATAGTGTTCAAAATACGAAGCACAGAATACTTTGTGTTGTTTTGTCACGCGTCAAAATCTTGGTGATCCTTCAATATGTGCTTAATAATATACTCTGTTTATAAAGTCTGCAATATTTTACCATAATGACACATAAAAACAGTTCTCATGTCACTATTTATAACTAATTAAAAGCGTATTAACACAATAAATTATTCAAAAATGTATTTCTGTCTTACCATTAGTGCACTTTCCAAGTTTTCCACTTTCCCCTCTTTACAGGTCTTTAATATCAAACGTGATTAATATAAATAAATGTAATAACTACTGTAATAAAGCGATGTAATGCCACTCATGGCCCTTTATGACTAGAGCCACACAAACAGTCAGATTTTCAAAGAAAACTGACAGAAACCATGCTGTAAACTGTTGTGGGAGAACGCTACACAGGAGGACGGCAACAGAAAGTCCTGCCACTCCTAACCTTTTGGAGCTTAGTGTTAGGCTTAGGGGTTTAACACATAAATTAGGAGTGGGCCTCAGAAATTAATGTGTGCATCCACAAAGGCCAAGCTTCATTTTGTACACCTTGTATGAGTCCAGGGAATGGTCTTTTAGTCAAATATGTACAAACAGGCTGCTTGGGAAGTGGCTGATGTCCTGAGCACAGTGCTGCACTCTTTGTGGGAAAATAAGAGGCACTTATTACAAAAGGGAGCAATATGTTACATTTTCCCGCTTATCTTTAAGCAGGGGCCATGTTTTCCTGGCTGCTGTGAAAAGCCTGGCATTGCATTTGTGGCTGTTATCACTTTGAAATGGCGAGGAAGTGACAAAATGACTGGGCAAATAAGAAACCATAATGAAGCACACTGGAGAGTGGCTCTACTTCTCATAAAGTGTGCCCATATATGTCCACGCACAGACACATACACGTACACAAATAGTACACACTCCAGGGAAAATCAGCCTGGCACAAGGTTTTAATACGAAGCGACCATAATAGTGTCTGGAAAAATGAACTTTTAAATCCACTGCATTTTTTTTTTAATGCATGCCCACATGCTCAACAGGCCTTTTTACTTTTTTACTGCCAGCTTGTTAAATGTCTTCTGGCAGGAGGGGGCCTTGGACCATGCAGCTCCTTGTTGTCAGACCCATCCCAGGAGAGGAGGCACTGAGCATGTGGCTTAATACACTATACACACACACAACATACACACAATGTACACAAATTATGTTTATTTTGTGGCCAGCATTCATCCCCATCACCAGCCTACACACTCTTTCCATCTGAGACGAACAAGGCACCACACAAAGGCACTAACCTATGGCTTTGTTTTGGTTCCATTGTTATAGTAAGGCATTCGCATAATCTCACACACAATATTAACCCAAAATATTAACTGAAGTTACAGCAGTTATAATGAGTGTTTCAGGAAATAAGGAAATAAACAAAATTAATAAATAAAAATATTACATGTTTTAGTAATAAATTCACTCTAGAAATTCATAACATTGTTAAATTATAATCTGTATTTAAATATATACACAAAGGGAGCTCCTGTCCACTGGAGGTGCTGTTTCACTCAAACTGTCTGTTATTTACCCAAAGAAGAGCTACAATGTTAGCGATAGCATCATACAAAAACAACACGCTGCATTTGTCATTCTTTTGGAGTTTACAGGACTTAGGGTTAGACTTAGGGTTAGGTTTACAGTTAGTGTTTAGGGCTACGACTAGGTGTTGGCATTAGCATTTAACAAGCACAAAACCAAGGCATTTTGAATGTATTGGAGCTTAGCTTTTTAAGTGTTAGCAACTTAGTTAAACAATCACAAAACACTGCTGTTTCTAACTTTGACATAGAATAACATTTATTTAAGATTAGGATTAGGATTATGGAGAAGATTAATGTTACTGTAAATAATGTTATGGTTAGGTGCTAGTTTAAAGTTGATGTTTCATGCTGGGTTGCCAGAAATTCATATCTAAATCCACAAACATAAATAGCACACCCTTTCTGAATGACAATTGCATATAGTTTATATATTAAATAAAATTGTTATTCATGTGTTCACTCAATTCACTCAGTTAGCACATTTTTGACCATGAAACCAGTCTACGTAGAGAACCTTTGATCAGGGACAGTGTACAGAAAACGCTGCTTGGGCAGCTGACACGCAGCTTTGGAGAGGACTGTGGGAATGTATGGACTTAATTGTACAAAGATAATATCTATTTGACGTCTTAAAGCACACAACAGTGGATTGGATTGGCATCTGAATTTGCCAATGCCTGTAATTTGAGCACAATATTTACTTTCTCATTGGCTTTTATTTTTACCCCTTAGACTTTCAGACATGAAGAAGGATATACATATTCATTCATTCTGCTGATACACACACACACACACACACACACACATATGCAAACACAGACACAGCTGTCACAATACACTCATCCAAACTACCACCTTCGCTGTGATTATGTTGAGTGTATTGGCATGGGGGCCCAGCTAATAGCCATTTAGCTGATTCAAATGAGGAGATATTGGAAGAAAGTTGCTGCCCGAGTGCTTTCAAGCCGACTGCCAGCGTTGGAGGGGAGGCTTGTTTCCACTTCCAGAATTAGTCTAAATTTATTCCAAACCATTTGGGAGTGGCGGCAGCCCGACCCCCTTTATTTTCTTATTTTATTTATTTATTTATTTACTTTGGACGCATTAACAATGCTTGCTCTCCCTTTTTCCTGGCTGCACGACAGAAAAAAAAAAAGCTCGCTGAAGATTAGCCGAAGAAATTGCTTAATTGATCCATTCACTTTTTAACGGATGCTTGATTAAATAAAAGAGCTGATGGCACAAAGATAGACAGGTAGAGCTGGGTCGGGTCCGTCTATGAGAAACATTTTCCATTCTTCCCATCGTGGCGCACACACTCCAATCCCTGCCATCCACAGAATGCATTAAACCACAGGTCTGTCGTCCATCAAGCATTTTACCACCATCACTTTAAGATATTAACAGCCCCATTAACAAGATAAGGGACCTATCACTGTTGATTACACATTCATTACATATTAAGCAGCGCACATGGAAAAGAAACAAAGGGAAGTGTTTTGTAATCTTTATGGATTAAAGTATTTCAAAATGAATCAACAGCAGCGTTGCAAGTTCTGCCATCAATTACCTCTGCCTGAGAGCGTGCAAGAGCAAGAGAGAGAGAGAGAGAGAGAGAGAGAGAGAGAGAGAGAGAGAGAGAGAGAGAGAGAGAGAGAGACTGAATAATGTTGATAATAAGTCACTCACTCTGAGGCTGGTAGCATATTCTCAGTGTATTAATCAATGGTAAATAGTGAGTTTTTGAAAGACTTTGACAGTTTATTACCACAGTGAGAACGACTCCTGCTGTAAAGCACTGTTTGGTGGGGGGTGGGGGTGGGATACTTAGAGATATGTCTAAACTAGTGGACACTGAGCCTCCTGCAGCAGAGATACTGTACCCCACATTAGATCTCACCTCAAACTGAATCTTAACCCAGTAATCACAGAGCCCTGGAGGCTGTGATTAGACGGATCAGGACCAGGAGCAAGTTGCACCAACTGAATGTACGTTCCATCTTGAACGTAAACAGCTGCTATGTTCAAGATTATGAGCTACTTAAATTTATCCAGTTGCACAAAGTAACAGAGCTTTAATGTAGCTCTAAGGTATAACCCTACAGCAGTAAGTTCTATCGTAAGAAATACGTTTCAATGAAGAGAAGAGTTTAACACTATTTTTTTTGTCTCTCTCTCTCTCTCTCTCTCTCTCTCTCTCTCTCTCTCTCTCACTGTCTCTCACACACAAACACATACTGACGCACATACACTCTCTCTCTTTGCCCTCCGTGTACTCATTGGACTTAATAAACACACTCAAAATGACAACATTCAATTGTAAACTACTGTAATTTTAATATTAAAACAATACAATTTTAAGTGATGAATCTGTGGCACTGAAAGAGAGAAACACAAGAGAAATCACTGTGTATCGAGACCATGAGTTTAAATATTGTAAATAAATTGGTGGCAGAGAGTCAAAACGTCATTCTGCGCAACAAATATTTGATCTTACCATTATTTACACTGTTAAAAAATTCTTGTAAATTTTACAGTAAAATACTGGCAGCAGAGTTCCCAGGCATTTAGCGTATTTTTACAGGAACACTACTGTATTTCAAATTTACAGCATATTACTGTAATTGAGTAATACAATCATTTACTGTAAATACTGCGATTTACAGTAAAATACTGTAGCAGACTTGCTGTAAATTCACAGCAATTATTTACAGTGTACGCATGTTTAATTAAGAGGTTGTGTAAGTGTCTGTCTGTGATGCAACCTGACTTCTGTGTGCCACTAGATTTAAACCAACTCTGGATGTAAGGTTTATAATCACACTGCTACAGTGCTGCAGCTAAAGTCTCCCGCAAGCTCCATGTCCAGGAGCAATGTTGTTGATCAGTGGTCTGAATCAAATTTTAACTGTCCATTTTAAATAGAACAAAGACGTGTGGTTAGTGATGTGAAGCACTGAATAGCAGCCGTTGTGGAGCATTTTTGAATGAGGGAGTGAGGGAGGGAGAGTGTGAGTGAGCGAGTGAATGAGTGAGTGAGCAAATTGAAGGCAGTTCCATGAGATGAGTTTACTCTGTAAAAAACACTGTGGTTGCAAAAATGTCACTGTTAAATATATGGTCAAAATATATATAACGTAACAAAATTATATTTGGCAAATATACATTCAACATTTTACATTTACAACAGTTTACAGTACTTTTTTGTAAAAAAAAAAAAACATATGTATTATAAAAACCCTATAGTATTTACATAAAAATCTACATGGAGTGGCACGTTGGTGCAGCAGGTAGTTTCACAATCACACAGCTCCAGGGACCTGGAGGTTGTGGATTCTAGTCCCTCTCCGGGTGACTGTCTGTGAGGAGTTTGGTGTGTTCTCCCTGTGTCTGTGAGTGTTTCCTCCCACGGTCCATAAACATGTTGGTAGGTGGATTGGCGACTCAAAAGTGTCTCTAGGTATGAATGTGAGTGTGTGTCACCCTGCAAAAGACTAGCGCACCCTCCAGGGTGTGTTCCTGCCTTGCGCCCAGTAATTCCGGGTAGACTCCGGACCCACCATGACCCTGAACTGGATAAGCAGTTACAGATAATGAATGAATGAATGAATGAATAGTGTGACAAATGAGAGAATGGAGACTGAGATACAGCCAAACCGCATCCTATATTCAGCCCTTAAAAGGAGGTATTGCCAAAATTGGGCAAAGAAATGTGCAGTATCTGGGCGCCACACTCCAGCCCTCAGAACACAGGCTGATGGTGAACTTTCCTGTCCAACACACCTCGTCACAGCATGCACAGAAACACAAACACACACACACACACACACACACACACACACACACACACACACACACAAATACACAAAATAACCACCCAATGCAACCCAAAATCAAAAAGTCTCAAAAACAAAGAAGCTCTGAAAATCACAGAAAATATGGAGCAGCAGGGCATGCTGGGAGCTCCCTAATGAGTCTCAGCTCCTCCCAGTCCTAAATCCAACCCCCCATAAAGGGCTGTGTATTTAACAGAGAAATAATGTATTTTTTTTACGGGAAAGAGATGTAAAAATAGTGTTTTGGCTGATAAAGGTATTTACGGTATTTCACTGTTACAGAAACTGTTTTCAACGTTTTTAGAGTTTACAGTTATTTACTGTCATGAATTTACAGTTTTTCTCCGTAAAATTTACAGACATTTTTTACAGTGTAGGGTTAGGTTAAATTTTAGTGATAGTTTTGGGCTGATGTTTGTAATGTTTTGGAGCTTTTTGTTAAGGTCAGATATCAGCGATAGTGTTAAAAAAGCAAAATGAAAAAAAATGCCTTTGGTTTCTAATTGTTTGGAGCTTAGTGTCCCAGTAAACATTTGGCCGTTGATTCAACGTTGAAATAACGTAATGACTGCCGTCTAATCAACGTTCTCTTAAGGTTGAAAATGAAAGTTGAAAAGACGTCCAAACACAGACATTGAAAAGACGACTATTAGACGTATTTTGGACGTCCATTGACGTTATTAATTGGTCTCGAAATAAATTACTTGTATAAAACGCATTTTGGACGTCCACTGACGTTATCGATTGGTCACCACTTAACTAACTTATTAAGATGGATTTTGGACGTCCATTGACGTTTAAAATATGTCATTGACGGACAGACTACTTTTAGACCTATTTTGAATGTCCAGGGACATTCCTTGTTTACTGGGGTTGGATTTACGATTAAGTTTAAATTTAAGGGAAGGTTTTAGTGTCTGACTTTCCATGCTGGGGGTTGCCAGAAATTCACACAGAAGTCCACAAGTAGTAGGCTACACATAATATTAGTGCCAATCATGGTCCTTTATGTATGAAATCACTGTAGGTGGACCAGACTGTAGCACACTTGCTGCCGCAGAACTGATCAGCCCTCTGCATACCGTACAGAAAGGGACCGCCACTGGACCACACCTGAGTGGGAACAACTTGGGTGCTGGGCATTCTCCAGCTCTGTAGTGAGGCTGACATGGCAGTGTATGCTTCTGGGCTTTTTAAACAGCATGCAGTAGGATGGCAGTGGAAACCCACTGAACTCACCGTACTGTCGTGTGGAGACTTCAAGGAAACCGTTGGCCTAGACTTCCCCCTCCAGCAGCGCTGAATTCCAGTCTGTTGCGTACTCTCTCTCTCTCTCTCTCTCTCTCTCTCTCTGGTCTGGAGCTCATTACATCTGTGTCCTGCCAAAGCCGTCACTACAGGACCAGAGAGCACAGCCACGGAGCTGCATTTTTTGGGTGGCCTATGAGTGTGGAGTCAGCACATCTCTCTCTCTCTCTCTCTCTCTCTCTCTCTCTCTCTCTCTCTCTCTCCTCTCTCTCTCTCTCTCTCTCTCTCTCTCTCTCTCTCTCTCTCTCTCTCTCTCTTTCTCTCTCTCTCTCTTTCTCTCTCTCTCCCTCTCTCTCCCCACAACAGCAGCAGGACAGTGGACGGTTGGAAAAACCTAAAAGTAAAAAGGAGACGGGCTGCATTTTGGAATTTGAATTCAAAAGGTACTTCAACGGAACAACAGAAGAGTTGCTGGAAGGAAGCCAACACCCCTTCAAGACTCTCTTATTTTGTTTGTTTGTTTGTTTCATTGTTTTGTTGTTTGTTTGTCTCATAATTGTATGCGATGATTAGAAGCAAAATGGCAGCAGCCCCTCCCCCACAAAACAATATGCTTCATTTCAAATCACTGGAAAAGGAACTTCTTAGTGCGTATCACTTTAAATATCAAGACACCAGAAGGGCTTGTGGGCCATGCCTTTAAAGAAACATGACTGGCTCCTTTAAGAACCTTTCAGTAGACAGATGTTATCGCTATCCACATCTGTAGAGCACGGCCACTTAACATGGCAACACAAGGACACATTGTGTCTGTGATCCAAAGCGCTGAACAGCACCCCCTTGTGGTGCATGTTCTGAATTTGTTTAAATGAGTTCCAGCTCGGTATGTATTTTTTATTTAGTGGCAGTGAGAAAAGGAAAGATGTGATGGTGCTTCTTGCATCACAGAAGAGGCTAGTGTTAGCCTTCATCCGTCTGAGTTGGTTATGTCGTATGAGAGTCCTAGAGTCGTAGATAATCTGTGGGAACTGGTCATGACTAAGATTTAGGAGAACACAGGACACTGAGATACACCCCGTATCTTGAGTTTCTCAAATGGGAATCCTGGTAAAACCAGTGAAAGAGTTTGAATTAGGTCTCCTGTGTTTAATAATCCAGCTTTGGGCTGAAATCAGACTCACTGAGCACTGGCGAGGGCTGGATCGGTCCTCCTCGGAGGCGAGGCTGGGATTCTGCTAAACTGAGCGCGTGTCTGCTGCTGAGTGGCAGTGCAGTGACACCAGCGCTCTTGGGGCGCACGCATCTGATAACAGCCCAATGGAAAACAGCTCTTTAGTTTGTTGGAAAGGGAAGGTCAAGGTCCGGCGTTCTCTGAGCACTGTCCCTCCGAGCCCTTATCTTATCTGTGTCTATCAATGTCCACTGACAAAGTCCTCCCCCAGCCACGCTCAACGTCCACCACCTGATACTCCTCCCCATCAACAACAAAAAAGACCTTAATCTAAACGGTGCTATACAAACAGCCCTCTGCCCGGGCAGCGGTGACTTTGCTCTGGTCACTTTTCACCACCAGCGTCTCAGCCGTGCTCGCTGTTTGTTTGTTTGTGTGTTTGAGATGAGGGGGGAGGGGGGGATTACCAGCAGCTAAAGCCGGTCCGAGTGCAAATTTAGACCACACTTCTGGGGTGAATGTACAGAATCTATTAGGACACATGAATCAATGTTCTGAAGATCCTGTCAGTCCGGTTTAATTTCTATATGACTGATGGGCCCACACATCTGTTTGGAGCAATGATATAAAGAGTGACCCTTTAGAAGACAAATGAAAGGCCGATCAACACTGTGACTGTGGCTCCACCGTTTGTGACCAAACATGAAATAATATATATTTTTTTAAAAATATCAAAAACTGATAAACCGAGTTTTTTTTTTTTTTTTTTTTTTGACAGAACAATAATAACATTCATTAAACATTATTATTTTATATTATTTATTATAATTTTCTCATCAACAACTCCAGTATCAAGGTAGATTTAATAAGAAATGTATATTAGTTATGACAAATATATCTTAATTATTGAAACATTTTAAACAGGATATAACTATTTTAATGACACTGTCACATCCTGAGTCTCACATTTCCATTCTCATCCCAGGTCACTGTCTGTGAGGAGTGTGGTGTGTTCTCCCTGTGTATACGTGGGTTTCCTCCGGGTGACTGTCTGTGAGGAGTGTGGTGTGTTCTCCCTGTGTCTGCGTGGGTTTCCTCCGGGTGACTGTATGTGAGGAGTGTGGTGTGTTCTCTCTGTGTCTGTGTGGGTTTCCTCCGGGTGACTGTCTGTGAGGAGTGTGGTGTGTTCTCCCTGTGTCTGTGTGGGTTTCCTCCGGGTGACTGTCTGTGAGGAGTGTGGTGTGTTCTCTCTGTGTCTGTGTGGGTTTCCTCCGGGTGACTGTCTACGAGGAGTGTGGTGTGTTCTCCCTGTGTCTGCGTGGGTTTCCTCCGGGTGACTGTCTGTGAGGAGTGTGGTGTGTTCTCCCTGTGTCTGTGTGGGTTTCCTCCGGGTGACTGTCTGTGAGGAGTGTGGTGTGTTCTCTCTGTGTCTGTGTGGGTTTCCTCCGGGTGACTGTCTACGAGGAGTGTGGTGTGTTCTCCCTGTGTCTGTGTGGGTTTCCTCCGGGTGACTGTCTGTGAGGAGTGTGGTGTGTTCTCTCTGTGTCTGCGTGGGTTTCCTCCGGGTGACTGTCTGTGAGGAGTGTGGTGTGTTCTCCCTGTGTCCGCGTGGGTTTCCTCCGGGTGACTGTCTGTGAGGAGTGTGGTGTGTTCTCCCTGTGTCCGCGTGGGTTTCCTCCGGGTGACTGTCTGTGAGGAGTGTGGTGTGTTCTCTCTGTGTCTGCGTGGGTTTCCTCCGGGTGACTGTCTGTGAGTAGTGTGGTGTGTTCTCTCTGTGTCTGCGTGGGTTTCCTCCGGGTGACTGTCTGTGAGGAGTGTGGTGTGTTCTCCCTGTGTCTGTGTGGGTTTCCTCCGGGTGACTGTCTGTGAGGAGTGTGGTGTGTTCTCTCTGTGTCTGTGTGGGTTTCCTCCGGGTGACTGTCTACGAGGAGTGTGGTGTGTTCTCCTTGTGTCTGTGTGGGTTTCCTCCGGGTGACTGTCTGTGAGGAGTGTGGTGTGTTCTCTCTGTGTCTGCGTGGGTTTCCTCCGGGTGACTGTCTGTGAGGAGTGTGGTGTGTTCTCCCTGTGTCCGCGTGGGTTTCCTCCGGGTGACTGTCTGTGAGGAGTGTGGTGTGTTCTCCCTGTGTCCGCGTGGGTTTCCTCCGGGTGACTGTCTGTGAGGAGTGTGGTGTGTTCTCTCTGTGTCTGCGTGGGTTTCCTCCGGGTGACTGTCTGTGAGTAGTGTGGTGTGTTCTCTCGGTGTCTGCGTGGGTTTCCTCCGGGTGACTGTCTGTGAGGAGTGTGGTGTGTTCTCTCTGTGTCTGTGTGGGTTTCCTCCGGGTGACTGTCTACGAGGAGTGTGGTGTGTTCTCCTTGTGTCTGTGTGGGTTTCCTCTGGGTGACTGTCTGCGAGGAGTGTGGCGTGTTCTCCCTGTGTCTGCGTGGGTTTCCTCCGGGTGACTGTCTGTGAGGAGTGTAGTGTGTTCTCCCTGTGTCTGCGTGGGTTTCCTCCGGGTGACTGTCTGTAAGGAGTGTGGTGTGTTCTCCCTGTGTCTGCGTGGGTTTCAACAGGAATAAAAGGTTTTCACATTATTTAGTGTTTATTTTTTTTTTCTGGACAGTTATGATTTTATTATGTATATAAAAATGAAGACTTCACACACACACACACACACACACACACACACACACACACACACACACACACACACAAACACACACACGCTGCATTGTAAGGTTGTTACATAAAAGTCCTAAAAGTTATCCATATGTACTAACCAAACCATAACTCTGACACGTGTTCTGATCTTAAACCATGCCTCGACTTTAAAATGGAATGACACATGTCGTATGGACCAACTTGTGGCCTCCACAAAGATATAATAATCCCCATAATATGAGTGGGTAAACAGGTTTTCCTCCCCTCAATGTGATATATTCCTAGTATACACACACACACACACACACACACACAGAGAGGAGCTGGCACTGGGGCTGATTATCTCTGCCTGAATATTCAAACTACATTTTCTCTCTTGGATTTTTGGCAAGTGGCGACGTGAGGAGGAGAGTGTGTGCTAATGAGAGGATAGTCAGCGAGAGGCTCTAAATATTTTCACAGCTTATTTGGACATTTCTGCCCAGCGGATATGCAGGCTGTGCTTTGATGAGGTGAAGTAGGCCGTTTGAAGGCGTCATTTGGCTCTGGCTGCATGCCGGTTCAGCCGGCTCTAATTCCACAGTTCACACCTGTAGTGTGAATATTATGATTCACCTTAAAGAGGAACGGTTAACGGACTCGAATTGACCCCAATTTAGGCTTTGACTCACATGACAACTGTAAAGATGCTATTTTCGACCGTGCTAATAGGACCACTTAGGCTGACGGGTGCTGAGAGAGGAAGAGACGATGACCTTTTCAGAACTATTATTTGGACTTTATAAACACAGTAACAAATAATGGTCAGATAATAGCATTTAACAGTAAATTAAGCTCTAGCTTTCACAGATTGAAGCTTTTGTTGATAGGATGCGGACGCTAGGTCTTGCGCGGTTGTTAGAGCTTCCGTTTCCTCTGTTATTTTCTGCGTGGGTTTCCTCCAGGTGACTGTCTGTGAGGAGTGTGGTGTGTTCTCTCTGTGTCTGCGTGGGTTTCCTCCGGGTGACTGTCTGTGAGGAGTGTGGTGTGTTCTCCCTGTGTCTGCGTGGGTTTCCTCCGGGTGACTGTCTGTGAGGAGTGTGGTGTGTTCTCTCTGTGTCTGCGTGGGTTTCCTCCGGGTGACTGTCTGTGAGGAATGTGGTGTGTTCTCTCTGTGTCTGCGTGGTTTCCTCCGGGTGACTGTCTGTGAGGAGTGTGGTGTGTTCTCTCTGTGTCTGCGTGGGTTTCCTCCGGGTGCTCTCCGGTTTCCTCCCACGGTCCAAAAATACACGTTGGTAGGTGGATTGGTGACTCAAAAGTGTCCGTAGGTGTGAGTGTGTGAGTGAATGTGTGAGTGTGTGTTGCCCTGTGAAGGACTGGCGCCCCCTCCAGGGTGTATTCCCACCTTGTGCCCAATGATTCCAGGTAGGGTCTGGACCCACCGCGACCCTGAACTGGATAAGGGTTACAGATAATGGATGGATGGATGATTGAAATATTAAGAGCTTACTGTATGGTCTCTGACCTTTGCACAGTATTGTATCTAGATTTTTATTATTTTTTTAGATATTTTATTTTTAACTCATAGGCGATGTATATTTTTTCTCTCTCAGTTTAATGTTGATTTAGTGCTTAATAAAACAGGTCATTTACCAAATTGCCAACACCCTTTTAACCCTAATTTTAAAGCTCCAGTCAATGTTTTTCCATCTTAAAAGACAGTTGTCCGTTACACAGTTTTGGAAAATGACCAAAAATAATTATTTTGAACACACACACACACACACACATAAAACTTTGTTTCCATGAATTATGGGGACATTACATTGATTAACATTCATTTTAAGGAGGTTTGTCTTTGAAGTTCAATCATGACTACAACTGGCCACACCCTAAACTTAACCCTTGACCTACTCCTAACTCTTACCATAACCTTATTACATGCCTTCATGTTAATTTTTATTTTTACAGTGAGGACTGCAAAAGGAAGACAAGTCCCCAAAATGATTGATGATTGTGTAAACAGAGTTTGGTCCCTGCAATGGGAGTGAAACATGGTGCACACACACACACACACACACACACACACACACACACACGGTTGCTCCCCCACATGGAGAGGAAGCACAAGCTCCATTAATACGCGGCTCATTGAAATGCGGCGACAGCTTCTTGGCTGCGGCTGACAGTGTGGTCACCCTGCAGCAGACCTCACCTCCACTCGGGCCGGAGATAAATCCTCCCTGATTGATTGGACTAGCTTTATATTCATTCATTAGCCAAGGCCCTGTCAGACAAGCCCTGGCAGGTACCTTCATGTACGCAGACTTTTCATCCTGGTGTGGTCTTCAGCTCACAATCTGCAGCTTATTAATGACATTTTAGACATTAATATCTCAGAGATTAGGGATATCCCATATCCTTTGTTCCTCTGACAAACCCTATACTGTTTTTAAGGCTCATCTCCTTCTCTCTCTCTCTCTCTCTCTCTCTCTCTCTCTCTCTCTCTCTCTCTCTCTCTCTTTCTTTCTCTCTGTCGTTTTCCTAACCTCTTCCTTCCTCACCCTGTTTCCCACACTCTCTTCCCCTCTATATCTCTCCCCTCCTCAATTCTCTCGCTCTCACTCATTCTTTCTCATTCCTCATCTCCTCCTTCTCATTTCTTTTGCTCTCTCTCTCTCTCTCTCTCTCTCTCTCTCTCTCTCTCTGTGCGCATGCGCGAGCGTGAGCGTTGGAGTGAGCGGAGCGTTGTGATTGAGAGCGGTTGGCGTTTTTTTTGCCAATTTTTTTGTGCGTGTGCGTTTATTTCAGATTTTTCTGAAGTTTGTGTGAGTGTGAGTGTGTGAGGTGTGTTTGGTAGTGTGTTTGTGGAGCTAGGGCCTGTGGGGGAGTCTGCTGTCGGCGTTTGGCGGAAGCATGGCGTCCTCCCACACCCTGTTGTGTGAGAGTCTGACCCGCCGGCACGCGGTGAAGGTGGAGTGCCGGGCGAGTATGGAAGAGTGTGGTACGGCGGCGGTAGATGTCGTCGGCCACGAGAACATGGTTTCCATCTCGAAAATGAGCAACGCGTTTGTTTTGTTTTTGGTTAACGAGCATTTCGCGGCTGTTTTGGTGGAAAAAGGGTTAGTTATTAATGACCAGTTCACGCCTGTGCTGCCCCTGAGTACCCCGTCCAAAAGGATTATTTTGTCCAACGTCCCTCCCTTCATTAAAGATGAACACATCGCTCAGGAGCTTTCCCGCTTTGGGAAGCTCGTCTCCCCGATCAAGAAGATCCTCATAACTTGTAAGTCGCCCTTACTTAAACACTTGGTGTCTTTCAGAAGATCTGTTTTCATGGTGTTGAATGGAGGAGCTGAAAGTTTGGACTTAGTCCTGAAGTTTAAAGTTGATGGTTATGTTTATACAGTGTTTGCTTCGACTGAAAATAGTATGAAGTGTTTTGGGTGTAAACAGGTCGGACATCTTATTCGTGACTGCCCTGGACGAGTTAATACAGGTACTGAGGGGACAGGGGGTACTGAGCGGTCGGGGCCTGTAGTGGCTGTGCCTGCGGTGGTCGTCCCCCCTGCGACTGCTGCTTGGCCGGCTGCACGGACCCCGAACAGTAAAATGTCACCACCGGGGGGGTCCGCTGTTGGGGTGGCTGCCGGGGACGTGCTGGCCACGGTGGAGCCTTTTTCAGGGGGGCCCTCTGTTGGGGTGGCTGCCGGGGCCGCGTTGGCCGCAGCGAAGCGCTCTTCGGCGGGGACCTCTGTTAGGGGGGCTGCCGGGGCTGCGTTGGCCGTGGTGGAGCCCTCTTCGGTGGGGTCCGCTGTTGTGGTGGAGCACTCATCAGCGGGGCCTGCTGTTGGGGGGGCTGCCGGGGCCCCGTTGGCCGTGGTGGAGACCTCTTCCGTAGGGTCCGACGTTGCTGGGGTGGCTGCTGGGGCCGCGCTGGCGGTGGTGGAGCCCTCTTCAGTAGGGCCCTCTGTTGGGGTGGCTGCCGGGGCCGTGGTGGAGCCATCTTTGGCGGAGCCCTCTGTGGGGGTGGCTGCCGGGGTCGGGTCGGCCGTGGTGGGGCCCTCTTCGGCGGAGCCTGCTGTTGGGGTGGAAGCTGGGGCCGCGTCGGCCGTGGTGGAGCCCTCTTCGGCGGGGCCTGCTGATGGGGTGTCTCCCGGGGCCGCGGTGGCCGCGGTGGAGGCCTCTTCGGCGGGGCCTGCGGTTGGGGTGACTGCCGGGGCCGCGTCGGACGCGGTGGAGCCCTCTTCGGCGGGGCCTGCTGCTGGGGTGGCTGCTGGGGCCGCGTCGGCTGTGGTAGGGTCATCTTCGGTGGGGCCTGCTGTTAGGGTGGCTGCCGAGGCCGTGTCGGCCGAGGTGGGGCCCTCTTCGGCGGGGCCTTGTGGGGGGGGCTCTGGTGGTGTTTACGTGGAGGAGAGGGACGGAGGGGTGCAGCACAGCTGTTCTGAACTGGCTCCAGCCCGAGAAGCAGAACAAGAGGCTGGAGGAGTAAACCTGATGGAGGTTGAGTCCGTTTTTAAAATTCCTCATAAGAGGAAGAAGAGGGGCCAGGGAAAGGGAAAAAAACAGGCCAAACAAGATGTGACGACAGTGGACGACAGAGACTCGGACAGTGAGGGCTCTCTCTCTGACTCGGGATGGTCTGTGTGCTCTCAGGAAGAGAACAGGCCTCAACTGTACACTGTTGAAGAAATTAGAAAGTTTTTACGGGTTACTAAAGGACAGAAGGGTGTGAGGGTGGAGGAACACTTCCCAGACAGTGTACAGTTTATACGGGACGTCAAACACTTGCGGAGGGAGGGGGTTTTTACGGAGCAGGAGACGTTTAGACTAAAAAAGTTACTGACCAAACTGAACAAAGTGCAGTGTGAAGACGACTCCTGAACGGACTTTTATCTCTGATTGTTTTTTGTCCCCTCTTTTTTTTTTTACCTTTTTTAATGGAAGGTTTTCAAATCGCCACCTTAAATATTAATGGGGCAAGGGACTGTGAGAAAAGGGCAAAGTTTTATGAGCTGGTTAAGCACAAACGTATTGATGTTGTCTTTGTGCAGGAAACCCACAGTGATGTGGAAAATGATGCTGAGTGGGCGAAGGAGTGGAGTGGACTCGCTGTTCTAAGCCACAACTCATCCCTTAGCAGTGGGGTGGCACTCCTTTTCTCACAGTCTTTTATTCCGGTCTCTTATACAGTGGAGGAAGTTTTAAAGGGACGACTTTTAAAAGTGAGGGCTGTCTTTGAAGAAGACACTTTTGTTTTTATCTGCGTCTATGCTCCAACACTAGGAGCTGAGAGGTTACTGTTTTTAGACGCACTGAGCTCTCTTTTAAAAAGTTGTGACTCCACAGAGTTTTTAGTCTTGGGTGGAGATTTTAACTGTACAGCACACAGAACAGACCGAAATCATGGCGAACCTCACGCGGCTTCACGGAAGCGTCTTTGCGAGATGCTGGAGGCCCATGAGTTATGTGATGTCTGGAGAAGTTTCCATGATGAACAAAGACAGTACACATGGGCCCACAGTAAAGATAACATGCTCTCGCTGGCCAGACTGGACCGCTTTTATTGTTTTAGACACCAACGATCTCTTTTTACACAGTGTTTTATTGCCCCGGTAGGAATCTCTGACCACTCTATGGTCCAGGGAACTATCTTAAAAACAAAGGTGAAGTCGCGGAGTGCGTACTGGCATTTTAATACCACGCTTTTAGAAGATGCCAATTTTAAAGAGTCTTTTACCTTTTTCTGGGGTGTTTTTAGAGCAAAGAGAAATGATTTTACCTCTGTTCAGCAATGGTGGGACGTAGCCAAAGCTAATGTTAAATTATTCTGTCAACAGTACACTCTCAATGTCACGAGGGACATTACTAGGTCACTTAAAGCTCTGGAGATTGGAATAGTGGGGCTCCAGGGTCTTGCGGAGACCACAGGAGATTTAGGGCATATTAGAGCTCTCAACAAAAAGAAGGCTGCTCTGGCTGATTTACTGGGTATAACAGCACAGGGGGCGCTGGTCCGCTCACGCTTTCAGTGCGTGAATGAACTGGATGCTCCTTCTAAGTTCTTCTTTAGTCTTGAGCGTAGAAATGGACAGAAGCGGTACATGCACGCTGTGCGATCAGAATCAGGGGATCTCCTTAATGATCCTGCTGACATTCGCAAGCGAACAGTCAGCTTTTTCTCAAAGCTGTATGAGAGCGAGCGCACGGCGACGCAGGAGGTGGAGGACAGGTTCCTCAGGAATATGACCAGACTGTCGCAATCGGCAGCGGCGCAGCTGGATGCTGAACTCTCATTGGAAGAGCTGCATGAGGCCCTCAATGGTATGGAGAATGGTCGCGCTCCTGGCATTGATGGCCTACCAGTAGAGTTCTACAAGACTTTCTGGTCGGTCATCGGCCAGGATGTGCTGGAGGTCCTCGGGTGCAGCATACGTGATGGAAAGCTTCCTTTGAGTTGCAGGAGGGCGGTGCTGACGCTGCTGCCGAAAAAGGGGGACCTGTCCGAACTGAAGAACTGGCGCCCCGTGTCTCTGCTGTGCGCCGATTGTAAACTGCTCTCGAAAGCATTGGCCTCGAGACTGGCGAAGGTGATGGAGCAGGTGGTTCACTTTGACCAGTCGTACTGTGTACCCGGTAGGTCTGTCTTTGACAACGTTTTTTTAATTCGTGATGTTTTGGACGTCTCCAGGCTATTGGGGTTAAAGACTGGTCTCATATTTCTAGACCAGGAAAAGGCTTTTGACCGGGTTGAACACGGGTATCTCTGGAAGGTTCTGGAGAGCTTTGGGTTCAACCCTGGTTTTATTGCCATGATCAAGGTTCTGTACGGTGACATTGAGAGTGTGCTGAAAGTTAACGGTGGTTTATGTGCTCCTTTTAAAGTTTTTAGAGGGATCCGACAGGGCTGTTCACTGTCGGGTATGTTGTACTCACTCTCCATTGAGCCCCTGCTCTGTAAGCTGAGGGAGGGACTGGAGGGTTTTTATGTTCCAGATTGTACTGCCCCATTACATGTCTCTGCTTATGCAGACGACCTTGTTGTTCTTATCAGTGCTCAAGATGATGTAAATGTTTTAGTTGATGTTTTACATGATTTTAACATTTTATCCTCTGCAAAGGTAAACTGGGCAAAGAGCGAAGCAGTTTTACTCGGGGACTGGGAAGGTGAAGAACCCAGACTCCCTGATGGACTGGCCTGGGGGACGGGCGGGTTTAAATACCTCGGTGTGCATTTGGGGGACAGTGTTATTGAAGAAAGGAACTGGGATGGTGTGCTGGAAAAGGTGAAGGGGAGGCTCAACAGATGGATGTGGCTGGTCCCTCAAATGTCATACCGAGGTAGAGTTCTCATTATCAACAACCTGGCTGCGTCCTCCCTATGGCACAAACTGGCGTGTGTCGATCCCCCACCAGGCCTGCTGGCCAATCTTCAAGCTATGCTGGTGGATTTTTTTTGGGATCGACTTCACTGGGTTCCTCAGGGAGTTCTTCATCTTCCCAAGGATGAGGGAGGGCAGGGGCTCATTCATTTAGCCAGCAGGGTGGCTGCCTTCCGCCTCCAGTTTGCACAAAGACTGTTTACTGGCCCTAAGGAACTGGTTTGGAGGGAGGTAGCCTGCAGGATCCTGCACACAGTGGGAGGCCTGGGGATGGACAGGACCCTGTTTTTAATGAACCCAAAGTTACTGGACACTGCTGGTTTACCTGCATTTTATCGTGGGCTTTTTAAAATATGGAGTTTTTTTAAAGTCAAAGGACCAGAGAGTACAACGCTGCACTGGCTGCTGGAGGAACCTCTGCTTCACGGCGCCCGGATGGACATTTCAGGCCTGTCGACTCCTGCACTGACCAGAGTCTTGGTTTTTTCGGGGGTCACCACACTGCGTCATCTGGTGGACACTGCGGGACCTGATCTTTCCGGTACAGAGAGACTGACTGCACGGTTAGGCCTGAGGTCTCTGCGCGTGGTATCTCGGTCTCTGTGCAAGTGGAGGACAGCGTTGACCCCTGAGGAACTTAGGATGTTGATAGACTACGGTGCAGGGGTGACTAGGCCTGCAGAGGACGACCCCTTTCCTGCTCTCATCCTGGCCCCTGACCTGGAGGACTGCGAGGGGCCCCTGCTGGAGTGTAAGGGGGAGTCCTGTATGAAGTTGGACAGTGCATCCGGGAAGCTGCTGTACAGAGCATGCGTGAAAGCGCTAAACAAAAAGAGACTGAATGGGAGGGTGGACACGCCGTGGAGGGAGGTTCTATCTCTGGGTGATAATGTAAAGCCTGAGTGGAGAGCGTTGTACAAGCCACCGTTAACAAAAAGAGCTGCTGACCTCCAGTGGAGGGTTTTACATGGGATTTTACCTGTCAACTCTTTTATCTCTGTTTTAAACCCTGAGGTTGCACCAGTTTGCCCTTTTTGCACACAGAGGGAAACTGTCTTTCACGCTTTTATGAGATGTTTTAGGCTACGTCCCCTTTTTGATTTTTTACAGACAGTTTTTATGGCTTTTAATGTGATTTTTACCGTGCACACTTTTATCCTGGGTTTTAAATACAACAAGAAGGAGAGGGCCAAGTGCCAATTGTTGAATTTTATCCTTGGTCAAGCGAAACTGGCCATTTACATCAGTCGAAAAAACAAGGTGGAACAGGACACTGACAGTGAGGTCATAAGGGTTTTTATCAGACTGGTGAGATCAAGGATTTTTATTGATTTTAATTTTTATAAGTGCATGAAAACTCTGGAGGTGTTTGAGGAGGTGTGGTGCTGTGGGGTAGGGGTGTGTTCTGTATGTGATGGTGAACTAATTTTTAATCCAGTTTTCATTTAAATGCACTTTTTTATATATACCCAGGTTTTATAGTGTGAGTGTTGTTTACAAGTAGTTTTTATGTTTCAAAATTGAACTTGGACGAATATTGAGTCCAACTGTTGATAATAAAGGACCCTAAAAGTCAAAAAAAAGTCTCTCTCTCTCTCTCTCTCTCTCTCTCTCTCTCTCTCTCTCACTTGTGCTCCCTTTCTCTTGCCCTTCTCATTTCTATCTCTCTCTTGCTCTTTGCCACTCTGTCTCTCTCTCCTCCCTCACCTCCACTCCCTATCTCTGTTCCCTCTCTCTCTCTCTCTCTCTCTCTCTCTCTCTCTCTCTCTCTCTCTCTCTCTCTCTCTCTCTCTCTCTCTCTCTCTCTCTCTCTCTCTCTCTCTCTCACGAGCTCTCTTTATCCCTTGCTGAGGTACTTCTCATTTTTCTCTCTGTATGTCTTGCTCTTGGCCTCTCTCTCTCCCTCTCTCTCTTTCTCTCTCTCTCTTTTCCTCTCTCTCTCTCATGCTCTCATTCTCTATTTTTGTCCCTGTCACTTGCTCTTTTTCCAAATGTCCTTTTTCCCCCCGCCGCATTGGAGGACAGGTCTAGTAATACAGTTTGAGCGGTGTGAAAAGGACCTATCGTCATGCACATTATTACATTTTTATCCTTGTCTCTGCTGTAGCATTTCCCAGGCCTCTCTCTCTCTCTCTCTCTCTCTCTCTCTCTCTCTCTCTCTCTCTCTCTCTCTCTCTCTCTCTCTCTCTCTCTCTCTGCTGCTCTCTTGATGCAGTCCAGATACCCCCGGAGCGCGAGAGCCCTTTTGCTGCAGCCAATCCCACCCGCAGCAGCCGGAGGAGGATATGGGCCACGGTAACTCTGACATATCGCAGATCAGCGCGGGTCTTCCTCATCCTCAGCGTCGCTCATTTTGCTCCACACTGACACAGAACGGCATTCCTGTGGCATTTGGAGTCTCCCCGAGCCTCTGAGGCGGCGTCTGGAGGCGTCTGATCCAGCGGCCGTCCATAGGGGGAAAAGACAGAAGGCCACTGGGTCCCAAGGAAAGAAACAACCCCAGGGTCTGATGTTGACATTTCTCAAACTTCCGAGAGTGCTCGCGTGGCCCACTCCGCCACTCTGTTTATGCAAGACAAGGCCAAGTGTGAGCCACCAACCAGCCTTTCACAAGCCTCCACCTCGGAGACACCTTACAGCCTTTTGGCTGAAGAAAGAAGAAGAATCACACAGATGAGACGACAATACATACCACATCTCCATATACCACATCAGCACAGGCCAATCCATACTGCACTACACACATATAGGTGAATGATCCCTATATCATCGCTCTCTGATTAAAAACGTGTATCTCCTTTTTGTAGTTTACAACATCATTTGGACACAGCGGTTGTCTCTCACATTGTGTGGAAATATCATGATGAATAGACCAATAGAAATACTCCAAAATCCATAAGTATATTCCATAAGGGGGCGACACGGTGGCACAGCAGGTAGTGTCTCAGTCACACAGCTACAGGGACCTGAAGGTTGTGGGTTCGAGTCCTGCTCCGGGTGACTGACTGTGAGGAGTGTGGTGTGTTCTCCCTGTGTCTGCGTGGGTTTCCTCCAGGTGACTGACAGTGAGGAGTGTGGTGTGTTCTCCCTGTGTCTGTGTGGGTTTCCTCCGGGTGACTGACAGTGAGGAGTGTGGTGTGTTCTCCCTGTGTCTGCGTGGGTTTCCTCCGGGTGACTGTCTGTGAGGAGTGTGGTGTGTTCTCCCTGTGTATGCGTGGGTTTCCTCCGGGTGACTGTCTGTGAGGAGTGTGGTGTGTTCTCCCTGTGTCTGCGTGGGTTTCCTCCGGGTGACTGTCTGTGAGGAGTTTGGTGTGTTCTCTCTGTGTCTGTGTGGGTTTCCTCCTGGTAACTGTCTGTGAGGAGTGTGGTGTGTTCTCCCTGTGTCTGCGTGGGTTTCCTCCGGGTGACTGTCTGTGAGGAGTGTGGTGTGTTCTCCCTGTGTCTGCGTGGGTTTCCTCTCACGCTCCAAAAACACACGTTGGTAGGTGGATTGGCGACTCAAAAGTGTCCGTAGGTGTCAGTCTGTGTCACCCTGTGACGGACTGGCGCCCCCTGCAGGGTGTATTCCCGCCTTTCACCCAGTAATTCCGGGTAGGCTCTGGACCCACTGCGACCCTGAACTGGATAAGCGTTTACAGATAATGAAGGAATGAATATTCCATAAGTCAAATGTGCCAATATTGAACACAATAAATACACCTTAGACATGATCTGGAGGCTACCATCTTTTTAAAAATGACCTTGTTCTCCTTCAAATTTTACAATATCAGCTTGGCCTCAGTGTGGATTTGTACATATCTGGCTACAAGGCCAGTCCTAGGATTCGTACAATGTGCACAAAATATATGTCACTTGTGAAAATTCAGGTGAATTACTGCCCCAAACCTAACCTTAACTTTAAACGAATCCTAACCATAACACTAACAATTACTCAGCCCTTACCTTCAACTTAGCCCTAACACTAATCATAATCCCTAACCCTAGACCTAAACTCCAGTCCTCCTCTGCAACCTACTCTGTTTACAGAACCTTTGGAAACATATTTAGGTTTTAGTGTGGATTCAGTAAAAAAAAGGTGCCACCAGTGAATGGGACTCACTCAGTGACTGTAAAATAGCTACAAATCAATACAAACACCATTACTGCTTCTTCCTATTCAATGTGTACTAATATCAAGAGCTGTTTCTGTGCATGATTATTATAAAGAGAGGCATTAAGATTTTAGCTGCCTATGAAATCATAGCCTTCAAAACCACGTACGTCACAGGAGAGTTATAAACGCTCTTAACTTTAACATAACAAGAGTTTATTGTGAGCAGCCCTGGGTCTTTTCCCCTGATCTGTGCATGGTGTAGAAATGATCCCACAATGAAAAGTGCCACTGATGTTAAAAATAAAACCTGAAGAAAGAAGTGCCATGACAGCCCTGAAATGTCAGTTTCTATAGTTTTCCTTAAAGATTTAGTGTTTCTCCCCCTCTCAGCGAGGGTTAGCCGAGAGTGTCTTAGCTTAATAGTGCAACTTTGAGTCTTTTCCAAAGAGCTTAGCCCACACTTGACAACACTACCTCCCTCTTGAGGAAAGACAGGCCTGATATAGCTGTCCATCCTTATGGCGAGCACTTGCCAATGCCACGTTTATTAGCATTAAAAAATCTCCTCAACTTCTCAGCCAAAGATTAGTGGCTTTTTTCCAGGTATTCTTCCTTCTTGTCCATATGGAAACAGTTCTCTTCATCCCAGAATTACCCCTCCTCCCGTCCCCACTCGCGCCGCTCTTTAAAGATTACTGGCATGGCAACTTCAAAATGGCTTCAGATCCTGGGTGCTCGCGCTGGAGCTGCAGCGTCTGGCTGTCTGCGGCTCAGGGTGGCCAGCCAGAGCGCTGCCACACTGCCCCTCAACTCAGCAGGTGGCACATATTCACGAGAGAGAGAAGGGGGGGGTAGAGGTTAAAGATGGCTGGGGAGGAGCGTTATACTCCCAGCTATAGGCCCACGCTGCATGTTGGCATGGGTTAGAGCTGGATCTGGTTTAAATTGGGTTTTCTTTAGAGTATGACTTTCATGTCAGGTACTGTTCTGGCTGACGTTATAAAGGCACACTTATTTTCTATCTAAACTGTTGATTTAGGCTTCTTCCACATCTGCTCTGACAGTAAGAGGGGTAGGGGTATCTTGACCGCATTACTGACTGCTGCGGGTTTAGCCGCTTAAACACGTAAAGGAGCAATACGTCTTTTTAACCCTGAGAAACAGCAATCGCTCTTTATAAAAGTGACAGTTTATCATTTTTACGCTTTCTCTAGAAAGTGCAACTCACACAAGATTTACACCGTGCATCCTTTATTCATTTCACGCAATATTCTGTCTATGTTTTAAAATGATTGCATCAGTTACTAAGATATAAATAATATATATCCCAAAATAAATGTGTGTTTTGAACGCCATGACCCTTCCTTTCTTCATTCATTCTGCAACTGCTGCGTCCAGCGTCATAGTACGTCCAAGTCGACCTGGAGACAAGACCCGGGGCCAGTCAGTCACAGGGTGTCACAAACTCACCCTTTTACACACTCACACCGATCGACAGTTTCACACACTCAGCAACACTTGTCGTCTGGAGATTGTAGATTTGTAGATTTTAGATTATTCAATTCCAACGTGTTCCGGCAGATAGATCTTTATCAGGGTTAAAATATGAAGATAACACCATCCACATACACATTAAACCAGAAAAAACAACCAAAGAGAACACTCATTTCTGTCCAATTAATGTATATGTATATATATATATATATATATATATATATATGTGAGTGTATGAGTGTGTGTGTGTGAGTGTGTGTGTGTGAGTGTGTGTGTGTGAGTCTGCGTGTGTGTGAGTGTGTGTGTGTGTGAGTGTGTGAGTCTGCGTGTGCCTGTGTGCGTGAGTGTGTGTGAGTGCGTGTGCGTGAGTGTGTGTGTGTGTGTGTGTGAATGTATGTGTGTGTGTGTGTGTGTGTGTGTGTGTGTGTTTTCAGTGTTCTGGGGGACTTTTATTTTTAAGGGGTGTTATATAGAGGTGAGAAGCTCTGTTGGAACTAATTTGGAATTGAGCTGTTTAACATGTTTAACAGGTGGATAAACATTGGTTGGTGTCCTCATTGGCTGTTCAGCATGTACTTAAATGGGGATGCATTGTCTTTGCCTTTTAACCCTGAGGAAGGCCTAGCTCCAGAAACACATTGTATTTTAATAAAATCAGTATTGCTGATTCTTTTTTATTTTTTTCACCTTCAAAAAACTCAAAAACCCTTTGATTTTAAAAAAGCACCACAGTGTGTGCCACATTGTTTTACCTTTGACAGTTTCACACACAGTCAGTCACTCACATGCTCACACGTGTGGACAGTTTCACACAGCCACTCCACCTACCAACATGTGTGTTTTGACTGTGGGAGGAAACTCACAGACAGTGACCTGAGGCGAGTGAGAACCTGGAGAATGTGTGGCTGCAACACCACCTGTTCCTTCACTCGCTTTACATCTGAATTATAAACAAATGTAGGTAAAATATTAGAATTAAAATCCATTGTAATGAGTCCATTTAAGCTGCTTTGTTTTCTTATAACAGTGATGTAAGTAATGCGCATCTTAAAACGTGTCAGCGTAATTTTAGAGGTATTTAAAAAAAATAAAAATAAGAGACTGAGGATTTGCAGTGTGCTCTAACTTCATTTATTTTAGATACAGGTTTTAAAAGAGATCTCTATATCATGAGATCACAGAATTCCTGATCTGAGTGTGAGGTTAAAGCCTTCCCCTCGCCCTCTACTGGCGGCTACCGAGCTCTGCATTAGCCCACGCTCCTCTGCTCTCAGTGACAAAACCCTCAAACACACAGAAAATATTCAGTGTTCCTAAAAACAGCTTTAGCCAGAGCTGTGAAATGTTCTAAGGCCTAGAGCAATAAATTACTTCTTCACTTGTGCCTCAGCTCTGTTCATTAGGTTATGTGTGACATGCTGAGGCTGGTTACCTGAGCTCAGTGCTGCTAATACTTCCCCTTTGACCAGGCCTGGATCCTCACGCGTCTCTGTGGGGACGAGCTCTAATTAATCCTCGGTTACTGTTGTAATGGTGCCTTCCTCCGGGAGAGCCGGGGCTAAGCTCAGAAATATTATTTCATTCTTCCATTGTAAACAACAGCTCCTCTCAGGGGGTGGAGGAGGGGATGAGCTTGGGTGAGTTTGGATGAGTTTTTACTTTGGGGGGTGGGGTGGAGGGAAGGAGGGATCAGAGAGAGAGAGAGAGAGAGAGAGGTTGTGATTGACTGATCTCATCAAAGAAATGCAGAACATATTCAGAAATCAGAAGAATGATAGAATATAATTTGAACATAAGATGAAATTTATATTTTTATGGTCATTGCGTAATATTATGTTAAAGGCTAAGCACCACTTAATGGAGCTCCATGAATATTTCACATTATTGTAGTTACTGACAGATATAAGTATGAATTAAAATGAAAATAGCAGCTTAATTTGCTTTAAAACTGACAATTTTATTAAATTGACGGAAAAACCCGAGCTCGCTACGGAAATTCTTGAACGCAGCCGTGACGTCACTGGTGGACAACAGCTGAACAACGCCGCGGTAAAACACCGTTATGACTGACTGTTATGACAGTATCTAGCTAAATAACCAACATTATTCATGACAATAGCCTAGCAATAAGCTAAACTCAAATGTAGAGGTACCGTTATTCTTGTAAATGTGATCGAAGTCGAACTCGAATTCATCCGACACTATAAACCTCCGTAATGCAGCTACGTAGCCGAGTATAACCTGAGCCACCGAGTTTAGCGAGTCAAGCTAACGTTAACTAACACCAACTAAAACAGGCGAAGTGAGTGTCCTTACCCTGTTTACCTCCATGTTACAGAGGCTCTTGAACACCTTTCGTTGGTGTCCTTACATGCCCATATTGTTGGAAAAGCGCCAGTGAAATGAGCTACAGATAACGGAGTGAGCGGATGGTCCTTTCCAAAGTGCCCGTTTAAAGTTGACAAATTTAGTCCATTTTCTGGATATTTTGGGATCTTTGGGCCATTTGTTCACAGATGTCCCACTGTACATTGAATGATTGCAGCCAAAAACAACACACCTTTTCGTCATTTTGCATTAAATTAAGTGCAGCTTCTAGAGTTGTTGTCCACCATCTACGTCACAGGCAAGACGCCTATTAAAACTATTAAAACACCGTTGGGGGGGGGGGGGGAACCCGCTTTTAAACCTTATTCCTTGAAATTCCACTGTATTTATTTGTTTGACACTTTCATATCGCTGTTGCTTAGCCTTTAAAGGAAGATGTGGCAATGCATTTAATGTCAGTGAACATACACAGACACATCACTGAGGTGAATACACACACACACACACACATACACAGACAGAGTGGCAGACAGCGCATATGCTGCGGATGTTGAGGGATGAGAAAGAGCTGTTAATTTACAGCCTGCCCCATTGTTTCTTGCCAATATAACGAATCAAACCAATGACACTTTGGTCCCAGGCTCACCTCTCTTACTTTTTAAGCTGAGGCTGACCCCATTGACCAGAACAATGCTGGCATCTGATGCTTGTTTTCTTGTATTCACCTCAGAAACCAGTTTAGCGAGATGAGACTCTGAACCCCAAAGGGTTAATGGGCATTAGTTGTTTGAAAACCTCATTCATTTTCATTATCTCAACTTCAGAATGTTTCAAACTGAATGATTATAGCTGCGATACACTCTAGTTTCTTATTAAATAATCACTAAATTAGTAACTGGCGGCACGGTGGCACAGCAGGTAGGTGTCACAGTCACACAGCTCCAGGGACCTGGAGGTTGTGGGTTCGATTACCGCTCCGGGTGACTGTCTGTGAGGAGTTGGTGTGTTCTCCCTGTGTCTGTGTGGGTTTCCTCCGGGTGACTGTCTGTGAAGAGTGTGGTGTGTTCTACCTGTGTCTACGTGGGTTTCCTCTGGGTGTTCCGGTTTCCTCCCACAGTCCAAAAACACACGTTGGTAGGTGGATTGGCGACTCAAAAGTGTCCGTAGGTGTGAGTGTGTGAGTGAATGTGTGTGTGTCTGTGTTGCCCTGTGAAGGACTGGCGCCCCCTCCAGGGTGTATCAATCCCATTGATTCCAGGTAGGCTCTGGACCCACCACGACCCTGAACTGGATAAGGGTTACAGATAATGAATGACTGAATTAGTAACTCATTCATCTTCAGTAACCACTCCATCCGCGTCATGGTCACATTGGGTCAGAAGGCACCACACACTCACCCAGTCACTCACACACTTGCAGCATCCAGAGGAAACCCACACAGACACAGAGAGGACACACTACACTCCTCACAGGCAGTGACCCCAGGTGGGAATTGAACCCACAGCCCCGGGACCCTACAGCGCCACCATGCTGCCCTCCTATGAAACTATCATTTTGTTTATTAAATACAATTGTGAAATGTATTAGAGGCAGCGCCGGTTATTTAACACGTATCTCGCATCTGTATCTCTGTTAATTATCGCTACTTTCTAGAACTATGTGGTGATTCTGCAGAAGAGAAGCTCTCAGAGTTAGATGCCCGATGGAACCTTTCCTTTAACAAATCACAGACGAACTATGAACCATTAAACATGAATGCAAAAATGGAATCTGGCTTAATATGATTTGTTTAGCTGAAATTCATTAACGTTACAGCTGTGTGTGGAAATAATAGGACTAAAGGCTCTGAAATATCATAGACGAGTTCATTTTTACCATTTCATTTTCAAGGATGCTTGACAAATGAAAGCTATCTAACAAAACGCTGCCTCTTCTTCCTCACACAGCCTTAGGTAAAGTAGAAACTGTCACCACACTCTTAGAAACCCACTGCTACTGTTCTGCTTCTCTCTTTTTTCTGTATGTGTCTGTGTTACCAGATTGCACCTTTGAGGAGCATTGTGATTGTCTTGAGCGCTGCTGGAGAATCAGACAGCACAAACTGTCCTCTAACCCTTTTGTGTATGATGAACAAAGGCAGCTCCTGCCTGTAATTTTCTGTCCATTACGCCTAACAATAGTGA